>NC_087201.1:29918062-29923062 GCF_015104395.2 Macrobrachium nipponense | reverse complement strand
ATACTAAAGGATATCTATGGTGCATCACTATACCGTTGACCGGACATAGTGAGTAAAATGCTACAACAAGTATATGAAAAATTTTTTAAAATGCCAAAAAAAAAAAAAAAAAATAATAATAAATTTATGGTGCATCACTATACCGTGACCGGACATGGTGAGTAAAAAGCCACAACAATGTATATGAGACTATTTTTGAAAATGCAAAAAAATAAATAAATAAAAGAAATAAAATAAAATAAATAAACAGGAAGCTTTCGACTGTTTGGAAAACGGTCTCTTCAGCCATCTCAGGGGGACCTTTGCGTAAACGGTCGAAAACTCCCTGTTCTTTTAAACCGTTTTTTGTATTTTAAAAAATACAGTCTCATATACATTATTGTGCCTTTTCTCTTATTATTACTAAAAGATGTTTGTAGCGTTCCTTCGGTAACTAACTTGACCCCCAAATTTTTTTTCCGTTCTTTTCCTTCCTTAAGTCGTCCCATTCAGACTCTTCATTATTACTTGTACTTTATCTTTATTTTTTTGCCCCTTTTTTCCTACTGTCCAACCTCTCCAACACCCTATTTTGTACTATTTAAAGCAGCGGTTCTTAACAGTGGGTATCCATACCCCTTGTTTGTAGAACACCCACATGCCGGGGGATGGGACTTGATCTCTCTGGTCATTTGTATACATGAATACATTTTGTAAATCATTAACTGTATAAAGCTATAAATGCTTTTGATTTTCTTTCATGTTCTGTTCCTATCTATTCATACCTAAAATATGCATTAAACTAAGCATATTAGGTTATAATGTCAACAAATAGGACTTAAGTGGCCTTAAGCAAAGGGGGTATGGAACTATATTGGGTAAATCTCTGGGGATCTGGAGTCATCAAAAGGTTGAGAACCCCTGATGTAGAGCACAGTACACCTATCATCTCTCTCTCTCTCTCTCTCTCTCTCTCTCTCTCTCTCTCTCTCTCTCTCTCTCCTACATGGTTACTGGATAGTTGCCTTTCTGTGGAAGATAGCGTGACAAAGGAAGTAATGGGATTTCCCCTTTGTGAGTTCATAATCATGTACGTTCACAACAGCTAAAATAAAATCCCAAAGGAAATAACCTACGGAATGCAGAAATAGTGCACAGCCCTTTTCTGTGTCTTTTTTCTCATATAAAAAGTTATTATGCTTATCATTATTGGTACGTTTATGATCATGATCAATTTTAGGTGGAAAATACGACACTTTCTGACATGGAGAATCATTCTTAGGTTCAATTGTCAGTTCATTCAATGACATGATCTTTTTTTTATTTATTGCCTAATTGTAGGATTAAAATGGAATATAATAAAGTTACTTGAATAATTATAATAATTGTCCTTGAGTATAATTGTGCAACACGGTATATTGCAAATTTTGTAAATTCATTATTATTTATTCGTTTTATCAAAGAGATTTATTTAAATAAATCAAAGGGGCTCGCTTGGAAGTAACAAACTCTTTTGAAATATCCCGCGCAACAAATACTGCTTTGTAAATAAATTCTTGGTCTTGAATTAGCCTATCCTCGTAAAAACATCTGTGTAAAAAAATTATTTGGAGAAATTAATAACCATATTTTTGTACTTTCAAAATAACAGAATTTACAAACACGGTATCAGTAATAAGTATTCCATGAACATTAACACCAAATTCCTTACCACTGGAACGTGAATATTTCATAAACAAAATCTGTGAAAATGAAATTCTGACCATCCGTGATGTACAGTCACTCATATAAGTTCATGGATGTCTCCGGGCATAAAGCTGAATTCCATCCAGCCCCTTTCTGGACAATGGGTCTGTATAGTGACTTAAGACATGCACACACCGAAACTTTCTATACAGCAGAGTTACTATGAGATTCAGGGTCTCTGTAACACGGTTTTTTGGACTTGTCAAAGCATCGGATGTAGCTGAAAGTTGACATACTTATATTTTACAACCACACACAAATTTTGCCAGCAATATCAATAACCTAAACCCGATAGTTTAAATTTTTATAGAGTAAAAATGCTCTAGCCGACGCCATGGCCAATGATTACGAGCCAAGAGTCGAAAACCATTCATTACGTAAGTAAGGTAAACACAGCTTATGACGAAATGTTGCCCCGCCCATCCACCAGTCAGAAACTCCATCGGCTCTGGAACCCAAAGACTTTATGAATGGCGGAACGATACATAGATGTGGGCGGGGTATCAGTGCTAGCGTAGTAATACTACTGTAGCAGTAGTGCCACAACAGTATAGCAGTAATATACATGAATTAAACGTTTATGCCAACTGCTGGGATCCTTGAGGATCATTTAGCACTTCTTACAACTACTCGAGAAATTAGTTTTTAAAGCCAGAAGTTAAATTTTCTAATCCAACAATGCCCGTGGTAGGCCTTCAGTGTTATCCTGAATTATAACGAGGCGAAAGTGGGTGGGAGCTTCATGAAGTCATCATTCTTACGATAATTATTGGTGAAGGTTTAAAGCCAATATACGGCACCGGCTATTTTTTTCAGTAAATAGGTAGATAACCAATAAATAAAAATTGCTTGACATTGGATATAGCAGTTATCAAATCAAGCTTGTCTACTATGTTTTTGATAATTACCAACTATTCCCTACATCTTGTCAATCTGATTGTGACCCATAAAGTAGACTGTAATTTCTATGGAAACTTATTTTGGGAGTTAGACAAATAATCGAAGTGTTTTTGTATTTATTAACATATTTTGTTGGTTTGTTCATTATGACAATTATCAGTGGAGAGGTTCCAGAGTTCATAAAGGTGTACTGCTTTCGCTGTATTTAAATTTGTATGTCATTGTTGCCAGAGGTTTAGCCTTCGTTACGTATAGCCAATCACCCATCGAGAAAGAGGGAAGAAATGCTGTCATAAGTTATGTAACGAGTGCGTTCGAAACCTTTTCTCTGAGTAAGTTGGCCGTCTTCAAAAAGGTCACTTTACATTATAAGTGTACCAAATTTATTCAACCTACGTAGTGCAGAATACACTCAAAATTTATGTGTTGATATGATATGTATTCTGAATAAGCGTTATATTTATGAAATGCATAGATAAAAAATTATTGCGAAAAAACCGTGTTACAGAGGCCCTGAATCTTATAGTAGGTAGTTGAACATTTGGCCAGTTTCGCACTCCCAGACACCTGTCATCCAGAAAGGGGTGAAATGGAAGTCTCTCTCTCTCAAGCACCCGGAGACATCCTTGAACTTATATGAGTAACTGTACTAAGGACTCGTCGAAGGGGAACAGGACTGACTGGCTAGTAGTAACAAGTTGTTCTCCATTTCCCGGACACTACAGCATTTACAGTGATAACGCGATTCTTGAATATCTCAATCTTGAAAGGCAAATTCGAGCCAAGGTTTGATGCAACCATTAATTTTTTTTTTTAAGATGGATGAATGAAACCTTTCTCCGAAGTTCTCACACCCTCATGATAGGGAAAATGAGGTTCCAAGTTTTAAAAAAAAATGACTAGATGTTGAGTGTCACCAATTAAAAAACTTCCCCAGAGAGTGTCTTCGGAGTTGAATGGAAATCAAAGAAAGAAAAAAAACCTGTTGGCGCAAGATTGACCTCTGTGTTCCGAGATCAACTTCGTGTGATCCGAATAGACTACTGTCAGCAGTGGATTGACTTTGTATGGAAGCAATAGGGTGCTGCCTGACATCGGATACCTGTCGGTATTCGAGAAGCGTCTCCCGATGTAGTTACTACAATCCAGACCTTGGTTTAATAAATTCACCTGATTTAGCACAGCTACTTTTCTTCTTTTAGAAAGAAGCTTTTTCAGCCTGATAATTGTTGTCATTATTTTTTTTCTATTTAATTTATGTATTTTTATTGGGATATGTGGGACGGTTCTCGGTTTAAGTCTAGTGGAGAGTGGGGCACCTCCATCAATAGAAAAATGATCAATACAATAAGTGTTCCTGCTTGACCAGTCATTTCTCTCTCTCTCTCTCTCTCTCTCTCTCTCTCTCTCTCTCTCTCTCTCTATATATATATATATATATATATATATATATATATATATATATATATATAATATATATATATATATATACATACATACACTCATAATGTTCCGTGTGTGTATGTGTGTGTGTGTGTGTTCTTCGTGTATGTATGCGTGTGTAAGGGAGAGAGAGAAAGAGAGTGATATGAGTAAGGAGTTGAGGGGTGGTAATGTGGTTCAAAGTCGTAGTCTATTTGAGCACCGAAAGCCTTCATATCATTACAGTACAACCCTCTCATCATCGGTGTCTCACATTTAAAAGACAACTCGTTGATGAGGGAAATACCCCAAGAAATACCTATCTCGATTGCAAGAGGAGAACAATAACGAGGACAACAATAACGAGGAGAGTATTTTCTAGGTCATTTACCGCAGCCATAACGTCTGAAGAATGGCCTTCAAGTTCACCGGGATTTTACAAATGTGGCCACTTAAAAGTTTCGCGACCTCTGGAAAAGATTCATGGCCTTATTTAAGTCTTAAGAGTGGTATTATTGTGGCCTGTTCCCGAGTGATGGCGAGTATCAGCTGGGAGGAGATTTCGTTTTCATTCTTCATGAACTTAAAACGTTCAGAAATAGAGCCACAAAAAAATGCATATCTATCTATCTATCTATCTATCTATATCTATCTATCTATATATATATATATATATATATATATATATATATATATATATATTATATATATATATATATATGTATGTATTTGTATGTATATATATATATATATATATATATATATATATATATATATATATACATATACATATATATATATATATATATATATATATATATATATATATATATATATATGTATATATATATATATATATATATATATATATATATATATATATATATATATATATATATATATATATATATATGCATGACTGTCATTACGGAGTGCGTGCGTATTTGGTGGTT
>NC_087201.1:29903062-29905562 GCF_015104395.2 Macrobrachium nipponense | reverse complement strand
TAAATTAATATTCACTTATGCAGTAATGAATTGTGAACATCTCGGTACCAACTACATTGATCATATTTAGGTAACTCATGAAGGATGTCTCTCATGGCAACACTGGCGTCCTAAAGTTAAACAACATAGACCAGAGACCAAACTTGTGATTAATGAGCCAAGATTTCGGTTGTCTTGGTTTAGCGAAGCTTGTCTCAATTTACTGCTACAAGTTTTGCTTCCCTTATTATCCTTTATCTGTTGAAATTGTTTTTCTTTTTGGCAGGATCTATGCATTCGAAAATATCAGAATAAAAAATCGGTGACGAAACAGTGATATAAGAGAAAGAATGAGGAGATTTGAAGCAATCAGACGCAAGGTGTGATATTTTCTGTGTAGTGTAAAAAGCCAACCAGCCAACGGTGCTTTCCTTCTTTTCCAAATGAAATTATTAAGAAGGATGAGGTAGAACCCAGGAAGAGGGACACTGGAAAAGAGCAGAAAATGCAGCAAAGGAAAATAAAATAAAATGTCAACAGTTATGCGGGAGATGCTAAGAACAGTTTGTGAAAGCAATAATAAAACTTAGACTCATAACATGATAACATGTGTATGTATGTATTAAGGTGCGTATGTGTGTGTGCCAGTGTTTTCATGTCCTGTAACATGTGTAAAGGGATAAGTTAAAGGAACTGTTTGTAACTTAGCTACACTAGACATGAATGAGGAAAACATCTAAAATTAATAACAGGCCATATAGTACGGAGGCGCATTGCTGTAATGTTTAGGATTTTTACGTTAATTCAGCTACATTAGGTGTGTTTTTTATAGACATTTTTGGCACTCGTGTGTTGTACTGAGTGATAGAATTTTCATTTGTGTCCCATTATACTAGAAAAATTAGATTCGTGTTTTTTTTTTTTTTTTTTTTTTTTTTTTTTATGACGACAGCATGCATACGTTAGTGAGTGCCTCTAGTCAGTGACTATGCATTTGTTTTGCTAACCTCACCAGTCACCTCAAAAATAGCAAGGGTAGTGTGATTATCAGACTTTAGTCGCGGCCATTTTTAAAATATCCTTTACCGCTGTATAACAACACCTAATCTCTAGCCTCCCCGAAATGCTCACCTCTCTAAATGAGCGATGCTTTCCTTCACACCTTCCACTTCACTTCTGCAGCTAATTATCTTATTTCCTCTCCTCATTGGGCATCAGCACACGTGAGGTTAAAGTTGTGACTTCCATATTTCTACTTATTCATTTCATTCAATGGAAAATTTTCATCATTTATCTGTCATTTTTTTTATCCATTTGATGCAATGTATACAAGTTTACTTGATTTTGGTTGTCGCGTACGTACTTAGAACTCTCATCGTATTTATGAGTGATACTAATGTCACAAGGTCATTAAATCTTATTTGTCTTGTTAATGGGGGTATTGCACTATACCAACCTGTATACCAGAAATGAGAACTTTGATCATGAATATTGCTTATTATGTAAAGTGAATGTAATGACCATTTTTGACTTTTTTGACATACCTCAGGAATTACAGTCCAGTTCCTCTTTTACCATTCAAGCTTTAAAAACCAATTAGTGAAAAGAGGAATCAGTTATAGCCTTCACATTTCCTGCTTTTCATCCATCTCTTACCAACATCCAGTCCATTTTTAGGAATGAATATAAAACTTCTGTTTTTTATCACATTTGGGTTGGTAGTTTTGAGCGAAGAAGCGCGTTGACTTATCCTTTCAACCTGCCAGGATTTGCTATACTTCTGTTAAATCTCTATTACTATTAAATCTTCTCCTCCACCCTGATGTATCTGCAATTTCTTCTTCCAGGAAATTCAATATTCATTCTTGTTCCCCAATTCTCTGCTGATTCTTCTTGATTAGAGGTCGTTACCGAATTGATCTCCCCACCCCACTCGAGAAACGGGTGAGAGCGCACACTACAGAACTCATTTCCTCAGGAATGAGTTCTGTAGTTGTTCTTAGTTCCTTAAACACCATCAGAACATCTGGCTGAGGTGGTATTCAAGCTTTGTACTTGACGGAATGTTTGAGGCTCTGTTTCCCTCGGGAACACGCTGTCGAGACGCAGCGAAACCCTGGTAACTCAGCCTTCAAACTGGCATTCAATTGTCCAACTTCTGCTATAAAATGACATGACTCAAGGCTAACATTTTCCAACTTAGCCAAGGCAACTTTCTCGTTGCTTCTCCAGAGCGAGAGTTTTATAAGAGAAGCTGAGGTCACTTCAGTACAAAGATGCTCAGTAATCATTGCCAGGGAATTCCACTGATTTTTTTATTGCCTTATTGTTTGTCAGATATCATGCTGCCATATATTACAAGTGGCGTTAGGTTTCTGTTGTAAACCACTTTCATCTTTTTCCTCGCGTGTCTTTGAATTTCTTCTTGATAAATACACGTTTGTAGCCCGTTTTATCATCTTTATCAATATTATAATTTCAGTGCATCATTTAACTACCCACGCTGATTTCAACTTCAAAG
>NC_087201.1:29883062-29900562 GCF_015104395.2 Macrobrachium nipponense | reverse complement strand
TGGTCTGGGATGCTGCTTACATATTTGTCGAGCTTATTCTTAAACACATCTACGCTCACTCCTGATATGTTCCTCAGATGAGCTGGCAACGCGCTGAATAGACGCTGCATTATCGATGCTGGTGCGTAGTGGATTGATGTCCTGTGTGCTTTCCTTAGTTTTCCTGGTATAGTTTTGGGCACTATTAGATTGATGAAGGGAGTGTCAATTTCGTAAGTGTTGTGAGTAAGGAGTCGAATAAGGGAAGGTGTTAGACAAACACTAGATTAATCAAGACAAAGGTAAGAGCACCGTGTGTAGTAGTGGGTTCGATATGCTGCTGCTGGTTTACTAAGTAAAGTATAGTCAACTTCGAAAAAGCTTTGTGCCCACAGGGTACATCTGAAATACCCGAGGGCGAGATACTGATAAAATCATTCCATTCCGTCTCGAGGTCCACTCATTGGAGAATGTCTGGGTTTTGTGCATATCCGTCCGGTCCAAACGAATGTTTTTCACATTTTTTTAAATGATGGCTAAGGCCGTAGTTTCCGTAAATTACATTATTTTTTTTTAAATGTATGTATCGTAGATACATTCTCTGGCGTACAAGCACTGAGACGGGTCACTAGAAGCCGTGTGGACAGTAATGTTACTAATTTTTTGCATCTGTATCTCTTGCTGCGTTTAAAATCCTTCATTTCTTTTACTGGTGATTCTGGCAACTATCGGTCTTTTTTTTTTTTTTTTTTTTTTTTTGCCCATCCCCCTAAAATCTGAGGCGACTAAGGCACTTGCAATAGAATCCAGCACGGAAATGTGTCTGTTAAACCTATGTCACATGTTTCCCTCGGTGATTTCTTTGGTATATCTCAGTTCCTTATCAACGATAAAGGTCCCATATTGGTCACGCCATTTCAAATCTAAGATTTTGTCTACAAGATTATTTGCTAACTTACTGTTTGGTTAGCTATTGTACTTGGTAAAAATTTTGTTTTCGACTGTTTCACATAGTATAGTTCTCCATAAGATCATTTTATATGTGTAAACTAACAGAAAAGCTAGTCAGAAAATGTTCAAGAAAGTCTTCTATGACAAAATGTAATACATCAGAAACGCAACCTTTTGTCAGATAAATTTTTTTTTCTATTATGATATTAATTTCCTCGACTAAGGAAAAGACTACAAGATCAAATCACATACCTTCAAAATATAGATCTTTGATAAGTGGCTTTGTGTGGACGTTCCCATACAATCGAAACTTTATTTATTTTCCCAGATGGCCACTTTTGTACCTTTAGGGTTTTTGTAGAAGAATGTGCGATTCAATTTTGCAAGAACTAAAATTTTAGAATAAATTAATCAAATCATAAAAAAGGGCGTTTAAGTAATAAGAATTTCTAACTCTCCGTAAGTAGTAATTAAAATAAGACGGAACACAAGCAAATAAAAAATTCGCCGAAGCTTCTTCGGCGCAATCGAGTTTTCTGCCTAGTGGTGGACTCAGCCACGACCCATAAAGCTCTTATCCGCGGCCCATGACACTCAGCCACGATCCGGCGTGGCCTATGTTGTTAGTACCTATACCGCTGCCAGAAAGTACAAGTATGGCTAACTTTAAACTGAAATTAAATATAATCTACTCAGGTTTTAGACTGCAATTTGATACGTTTGATGAATGAAGGATAGATGATCAACATACCAATTTTCAGCCCTTCAGACTCAGTAGTATTTACGACCTGTGGGCGGACAGACAGACTAAGCTGCCACATTAGTTTTTTTTATTATTATTATTTTTTGTACAGAAAATAAAACTTACAACAAACATTCCAAACAGTCTGAAAGTAAAGATTTTGAGGAACAGAACATAATACTGAAGGGAATGTCATAAAATATAGTCAGATAGCTTAAAGAATTCTTCATCCACAACAATTATGTCATAGACTCCCGGCAAAAACATTAGAGGTTGTAAAAATATCATTTCGAGAGGAGAATAGATTCAGGAGTTATTGATTTGTTTTCCGAGAAGAAATCACAGTTCACAAGTTATTTTTTACTTTTTGTTGTTGTTATTTTGACATTCGTGCTTTTGTAGATTTCCTATCATTTTTGTTCTTCACGAGAACAACGTAAATTTAATATTTTTTTATTTACGATATATATATCATGATATATATATATATATATATATATATATATATATATATATATATATATATATATATATATATAAAGAGAGAGAGAGAGAGAGAGAGAGAGAGAGAGAGAGAGAGAGAGAGAGAGAGAGAGGTAAGCTCAAGAAGTCATTTTGCTGATATGAAGAAGTGATTGATCCAGTGGAAATATACACATTCTTTGATTTTGAAAATATAAATGAGCAAAATGGAAATTGTTTAGGATATATATATATATATATATATATATATATATATATATATATATATATATATATATATATATATTAGCGTGCCAGCCGCGATCTTGTTGGGTCCCAGGGTTGAAATATCAATTAACTGACGAGATCAATGACCTGGTTGTTCAATTTGGTGTCTCAGCAACGGTATAACTAAATCAGTGACTCATAAAAAAAAAAAAGGGAGACTGCGAACAGAAAGTAATTGTTTGAGTAGTATGAAACTATACTAGATGCCCAGAGATGTTGGCTAAAATTAAGTCCAATTTCACTATGCAAGGGATAATATAGAGGGGCTACCTTTGAAGCCCCGAGGCACTTTAGGCTATGTTCAACAAGGTTACAAGCACTAACCAGTGCCGCACCAGGTATGAGGTGATGACTGAATTAGCTAGACTAATCTTATAAGTTAACAATTAGAGGTAACTTATGGTTCAATCAGACGGGGATGATTTAGACTGCAGATTCTTTAATTCTACACAGTATATTTGATCAAGTACGAGCTATCGAAGAAAGTGTATCCTTCCTGAGGTACTGAGATGCACTGAGGAGATAACTGCTACGCTCGGATATATATTTATTTTCCTTTTCCTAATCACTGGAACGACTAGTCCATTGATCTCCAAGTCATCCTGCCCTTCCCTGCAGTCTTCTTGATCTTTGCCGTTTGTTTAATCCTTCGTTGATCGGCATTATACCCTTAGTGTCAATCTTTTTGTTTATGTTCTTAAGACTCTGGTATACTAATTTTAAAAAGGGATCTCTCTCAAAGCTATTTTCTGCGTTGCAACACAGGGAATAATTTCGAGGATAAGCTAACCAGAATTTTAGAAAGACCATAAAATCCAGAAAACAAAGAAGGATTAAGGATTACGACCAAAAATACCAAGAACACTGCAGGGAAAGGCACCTGATAAAGGTTAGTTCTTGATAAGTTTCCAATTTGTAGATTAAAGAATCTGGAATCTAAGCCATCCGGTCGCAATGGATCCTAACATGAATAGTAGTAGTTATATACACACACATACACACAAATATATATATATATATATATATATATATATATATATATATATATATATATCTATATATAATATATATATATATATATATATATATATTTATATATATATATAGATATATATATAATATATATATATATATATATATATATATATATATATATATATGTGTGTGTGTAAGTATGTATGTATGCCATTGTAGCATGTTTCCCAGAATGTGGTAACCTCCCTACTCTTGCAATTACTTTGAAATAGTCGTAGTAAACACATGCATAAACAACCTGAATGGTACTATTCATAAGTAACAGACAGCCGGATGCAAAACTCATAGATTAGAGACACTTTAGAATAATCCAGAAACAAACTTTAAACTGCTTCCACATTGTCAGGGTCAGACTCAGGTGTCACCATGTAAAAACAAGGCTTATGCCACTTACTGAAGGTATAGCTCTCCCCAAACGTCTTTTGTAAGGAGATAGGTGTTCATTAAAAAAATGAAATGCGTATTTTCAAACGAACGACACGAAAAGCATCTGAAAAAATTATAATACCCTTCAGTGTAGTGAGTGAATGAGTAAGAGAAGGGCAGATAAAAGGCAGGTCTTAGAGAAAATGAACACTCTCGGTGTTATTTTCAAACGCAAACTTACATGGAAAAGGATTTAATCCTTTTCATATATTTGTTTAATCTTTTTATTTTTTTAGTTTAAATTAGAATGATGAGAGATAAAGAGAAAGAAAAAGTATCTTAGGGATTAGCAGTTTTTCTTTTCATTTTCTCTTCACTTCCCCTCTTTAAGTTTCATTTTTTATGCCACTAATGTCTTCTCTAATTTACCCCTTGTACATCTTACTGATGCTTCTCTTTCCTTGCTGCTTTGTTTTTTTCATATATATATATATATATATATATATATATATATATATATATATATATTATATATATATATATATATATATATATATATATATATATATATAGTATATATATATATATATATATATATATATATATATAGCAGGTCAGCAAATACACATATAAAACCTCCAGGGGATGTCCATGATACAAGGAGTAAACATGATAAATTTTTTCCAAGAAACGTTTCGCACATAAAATTCTCTGTGCATCATCAGTCGGTGAAAGATAAAGACACATAAATAAAATATACAATAATAGTGTAAAAAAACAGGAATTCACACATATTAAAAATAGTCTTAAAATTACATAAAAGGACAGAGTAAAAACAGTTTAAAAGCAATTGCTTAGACACCAACCGTTCATTGTGAGGAGAGAAGATGGAATGAACTAAGACAAGTTAAAAGTAACGACTTCAACTATGCCAGGCACGGAGTTGCTGAGGACGTGTTACTGTTAAGAGAGGGAACAAGCCTCTTGATATATAAGGACTCAGAGGTGGTTAAATGGTCAGGATGTTTGACATGGTCTATTATGGAAAACTGTTCATTTTGTACTTCAATTTCGCAATGGAAGGCATGATTTCTGATGTTGGGAAATTCAGGTTGTTTTATTCTCTGACCAGTGCGATAGCTGAAGCCCAATTGAGAGCAATATCTTACCCTTAACAGCCTTCGAGTTGAAGTAAGAGCCCCGACATCCAGGGCATGTAAATTTAAATGCCTTTATCTTTCACAGACTGATGATGCACAGAGAATTTTATGTGCGAAACGTTTCTCGGAGGTTTATATATATATATATATATATATATATATATATATATATATATATATATATATATATATATATATATAAATTCTTAGGAGTATGTAACTTAGATTAACAGCTTTCTTCTCGTTATGAAGTCAACAATACAATAATCACTTCCATATTCAAATCTTAAATGGAAAATCACGATCACGAATTAACGGAAACTTGTTTAGATAATAGCCACACCAACCACTATATGCACCGACCCAGTTATCGTCGCATTTTGTTTTGCACATTCTTGCACGCCCTTGTTATCAAGTCCCATCCTCTGAGATAAGTTTGCTTACCATCTATCCAGCACCTCGTAGGCTTACATTTCATTTTCCATTCCAAAACTTACCATCAATAGTATGCCGTCCTTTCACTAGTTTATCGTTCTCTCTCTCTCTCTCTTTTAATGACTGATTCTTATCTAACAATTCCAATGCACCCTTTCGCCTATATTAACCACTGTACCACATATCGGCACATGTACTTCCGTTCGTTTGAGTATCTCCAATGTTAGTTTTCCTTTTGAATTTAACATCTTCATTTCCCCTTCGTAATCTAGATTTAGTTTAGTAGTTCTGCCTGCCTTCCCACATTTGCTTCTTTAGTAGGCTACCAAATCTTTACTTACGCGCGCGCGCACACACACACACACACACCCTCATGCATTTATTGTTTTTCTTTTTTGTAACTCACCTTAATGTGTCGTCCTATCTTCATTGGTTCTAATTTCTCCCACATACCTGTTCGAACATACTGTTTCTATTCTTCCCCCTATCTATATTAACAGTCACTGCTCCATCTTCACGTGACTTAATTACTTCCAACTTTCTTCTCTTTCAGAAACCTATAGGTTCTTTTCTTAGTTTCTGCAATTTATCTTCAATATCGTCAGACAAGTACCTTATCATCGGCGAACACCAATTGCTCCAAGCTATACATTCGCAATTTCTTACCCTAAAATTGACACTATCCACAAAAACATTAAACAGCTATTAAGACGTAACACACCTTTGTCTCAGACCAACTTTGACACCAAACCAGGTACCTCTTTACTTTCATACTTTAATGGCACAAGCTATTGAAAATTCTCAGGGAATCATATTGCATACCCTACATTCTAACTACCCACAACGTCGCTGCTACTCATGAACCTCTTTTTTTCCCGATGCCTTCCGAATTAACACAAAAAAATCTGCCTCTTGACACAGTTTTGATATACTCTCACTTCTTCCACTACACCCAAAATATTCTTCCTCTATCAGTCTTCACGCCGGTTTTAAATTTACAATAAAAGTCTTACCATAAACGTCTCTACGGAAATAACACACGTGTATACAGACGCGAATAACGACAAAATCCACGTAGGAAAGTTATACCAAATCTGCATAGTAAAGGACGAGACTCGAAATGCCTTGCAAACGGTACTCCATTGCTTCACTTTCCTTCGTTGATTTTGCCTTTATTTATATATTCATCACGTTCCAAATTTTTGTGATTCAGTTATGCATACATACATACATACACATATGTCTGGGTGTGTTAGCGTGAGCGTGCGTACGTGCGTTGGTTTGTTTATTTATTTATATCATTCATACAAGTATCACACTTTAATGAAGATAATTACATGAAATTATGCGCATACCCGCACCACCGAACTGCATCGCTTTCGTCATTTTCCCTAAGCGATAACGTGTTGTGTGTATTTAAAAAATAAATCATGAATTAGCTATGAGTCACCATTCAAAGAAAACCAAATTGGCAGCAGTCCACCTGAAGCGAATGAGGTATGTTGATGATAGGAGAGTCAACGAGGACGAAAAAATAAACTTCGGTATTAACTATAATAATCAGGCCGGAGTTCGCCCCGTTCATCCAGCCATTTAACCTTCAATACAATTAATGTCCTCCGTGATAGCTGACACGCCTGAAGACTAACGCAGCGTTGGGGGCCAAGAGAGTGTCATTCATTTATGACCTGTCTCTAATTATCATATCATTTTTTCATGCATCCATTGATTCCCTTTCCCCCCTCGCACACGCTCGTCATCCTTCGTGGTCTCTTTTTGCAGTCTCTAATAAAGGCTAATTATAATGGAACGCATTTAAACAAGCATTTAGTAATAATGGCTAATGGCGATAAACGACAATGACAGATATACGCAGAATGTGCGGAGTCCGCTCTCGAATTCAGGGACGTCATGCGAGTCATGCTTTCTTTCTTTCTTTCTTTTTTGCACATTTTTCTTCTTAACTGATGTTCCGCTCAATTTGAATTCATCTTCTCCTGAGAGATAATTGTCGTTTCCAGCTAATCGTATATTTTCGACGAGGGTAGGAAAGTCCGCGTTTGTCACTTGTCTTCTGCTCGACTCAGAGTCGGACAAGGTTTCAGTGCCGAGGTAATATAGCAAGGGCAGTGTTTTTTCTTCTTCTTCTTTTTGAAGTAACAGAATTGGCAGAATATCATATGAAGGTTCTGATACATGAGTATGCGAAGAAGGTTTCTTGAGCTCTCTCTCTCTCTCCTCTCTCTCTCTCTCTCTCTCTCTCTCTCTCATTTGCAGTTACGAAATGAAATGAGACATAAGGGTTAAATTACTTCTCTTCGTAACGAAGTTATGAGAACGAAAATCCAACGACAAACAAACAGCACACAAACCACAGACTTGTTCTCACAAAGTGAACGTTTATTTTATAAAGATGGATATGCATAACGTTTGAAAGTGAATATCATACTATGTTTAATATCTCCATATCATTATCCTCGTTCTGTTTTATTCTGATTGAATAAGGTTCATTCTATTGTGTATTCCTGCTTATTTGCCTTTGCTGCTGATTCCAAATAAATGTGTCCATATTAGGAATTATGTTAATGACAATAGTAAGTCCAAACCCTTATATGAAGAAAAATCCTGACAACATAGACTACATAATCGGAAACGTCTAAGGATGAATATAGGAGCGGAATGATATCAGAAACAAGCTCAGCAAATGCATCTAATGGTGGCTGAGTTTGTGAGTTTGTTTCATTCATCTGTCGGTCTCATCAGTTTTAAAATTCCTTTCAAGGGTAAATTTGTTTCGTAATAATTGTTGCCATGACATCCGCTTTGTATAGGAGGATTGTATTATAATGTGAAATTGTTCGACTTTTATTTCAGCTTTAAAATTGCATACCAACAAGAATTGGAATAAAATAATGTTTTCTATCTGAATTATATTGAGACAATTTTGTTCAATGAAAATAAAGTAAAAACAAACAAAATTATATACAGTCAAAGTCAGTTTAGTTGTTTATGGAACTGTACATAACAAAACTAAATATTAGCACGAATTGTACTCAATGAATATTTGTAAGCCATCATATAACAAGGCGTGATCAAACCTCCAGCTTGCTCGTGTCGCATACTAAAACCAACGGCCAACTAAAGCCTCGTTTCACCAAAGAAAATTAAAATAGATAATTGTTTTGTATTCTTTAACACGAACATTATCTAACTTTTTACATTCTAATAAATATAACATAAATATCCTATCCTAAAATTTCTGTATCTTTAACTGCAAGCAAAACACATTTTTCAGACTTTTTAAGGCTTTTCCATAGGGCTCTCATATCCCCCCCAACAAGAACAACAACAGCAAGTATAATAACAACAAATAGAACAACAACAACAACAAAATAGTTTGTAGGCTTACTCCCCGAGTAAGGGAAAGTCGTGCCTCTGAGCAGCTTTCTTTATGAGAGCGCAATAGGTTTAAATTCACTCTACTTATTTCATTGTTTTTACTTGTAGAAAAAACTATGTCATGAGAAAATCCTCTATTGAAAAAAAAAAAAAAAACTTCCAACAAAACGAGACGTCATTTTAGTGTTCGATTGCATCTGAGCTAGAAAACTATAGAGTATGAAGCATCATAACCCCAGGAAACAATACTTTGTTTTGGAATAGAATAACGGTGGATAATATTACCCTTGTATAAAGAAAGTTGGATTTACTGCCTCCAACTTTGTTTATTGATGATGAAATTATAAAACTCAAAAGCAAACTTCTCCAACACTAATCCTTCCCGCCCTGCTGCTGCCAGGTTTTGAAGATGAATCGTCTGATGGAGAGAGAGAGAGAGAGAGAGAGAGAGAGAGAGAGAGAGAGAGAGAGAGAGAGAGAGAGAGAGAGAGAGAGAGAGAACTTCTACTTTCCCTATTATAGGTTTAGGCTTGATAGATGGGATAGATGAACTTCATAACCCATTTCATTAGGTTTCACATATCGTTAGTAAACAAGTAAAAAGTGCGCTGAAGTGTCTTCGTCGCATGTACAAAGTATAATGCTGTGTTATCCGGCCAAAACAAATAATATAATAATTCATCTGTTTAACGCTGGTTACTTAAAATAGAGAGCACACGACAGTAGTGAAAATGAAAAGTAGTCTAGAAATGAAAGAATGGAACACAATAGCGAACGAGAACAAAAAATGAGCAATTTCTAAGAGTATATAAAAGAGAGATTGCAGTGACTACTGAGAATACAACCTGTAGGAACTTTTAACATATTAAAGAAATTATGGAACACCATGAATAAACACACGTTAATGGTGGGGAAATAGGCACAAACAGATTATTTGAAGGAAGTAAATAGTAGGAGTGGAAAGAATGAAAGGATATTGCATATTCTTTCGAACTGATGAACAGGCGAATTGCGGCAAAGGAAAATAAACAAGAATAGGAGACAAGAGGGATATAGACAGACAGGAAGACAGAATGAAATGGAAACAATAAACAGCAGGATGATATAGAAAAAAATATATATAAAAAATATTTTTATTATAATCTTTAATCTTTCATTCTATATTGAGGTTTTCCAGTACGTCCTGAAAATTTTGCTAGCAAAGAAAAAAAGGTAAAAGACGGATTAAACTATATATATATAATATTATATATATATATATAAAGATATATAGAATAATATATATATATATATATATATAAAACATATATATATTATATATATAATTATAGATATATATATAATAGATATATCTATATATATGAGAACATTATAATAATATATATATGATATATATATATATATAAATATATATATTATAAAATATATATTATATATATAAGATATATATATAGATATTATATATAATAGATATAATATATCTATATATATATATAAACAAATATATATATATATAAACATATATATATTATATAATATATTATTTATAGACTTATATTATTATAATAATTACTATATATATATGGACATATAGATATATAATATAGTATATATTAAATATGACTATAGTCTATAACTATATATATATAATATTATTATTCTAGGGATGAATATAATAATAAGTAAGATTAATTCTATAAAGATAGATATATATATATATAGTACTATATATATAAACTATGATGCCTTATAAAGCTACATGCACTGTTCTATTATTTCAATATATCCATAACACCTGATTAAAAATATATATATGTACAGGCTTTGTTCTGTGTTTATTACGAGAGGTTTATATTTTTAATTAAAGGTCTATGTACACAATGCGGATTAACAACACCACGAAGAATGGTATAGCTTCCCAAAACCTGGAAATGATGCAGTGGATGTAAAATGAAATTGAATGAAACTTTGCAAACAAAATCCGGGAACATAAGCTGAGCAAAATTGCGGATTTATCTTTAAGCTAACTGTAGAACTGAGTGCCAGGAGTAGTAATCAATCAAGTGATCTTGAGGGCGTGACTTTGAAAAGATCGAAAGATGGAGTTTTCTGTTCACCAGAGGAAAACTTCTGATAAGATGAATTGGTAATCTTGAGGAAAGTGATGCATTTAATGAGACAGAATAGATTAATGCGAATATATCCGACGGATGAAAAGAGGAAATGATAGAGAACGTTTTAAGCTAAAATTCGGAAAGACAGCGAACACAAAAATCGAGACGCTGAAGCCACACAAACTAACACCAAATGGAAAGGCAAGAACACAAATATTCCTCTCTCTCTCTCTCTCTCTCTCTCTCAGAGCAATGGGTAAAACGTTTTAGCCCGACTTCACTGACTGAGTAACGGTACTTCATAACGTGAGATAATGGTCAAGATATTCCACACACACTCTCTCTCTCTCTCTCTCTCTCTCAATCTTCCCTCTCCTCCCTCCTCTCCCTTCCTCTCTTCTCTCTCTCTCTCTCTCAGAGCCAATGGGGAAAAAGTTTTAGCCTGAATTAACTGACTGAGTAACCGGTACCTTCTACGTAGATAATGGGTCAAGATATTCCACAGACACACACACTCTTCCTTCTTCCCTCTCTCTCTCTCTCTCTCTCTCTCCAAGAGCAATGGGAAAAAAGTTTTAGCCTGACTTCACTGATGACTAACGGTACTTCATAACGTGAGATAATGGTCAAAATATCTCTCTCTCTCTCTCTCTCTCTCTCTCACAATTGAGCAATGGGAAAAAAGCTTTAGCCATGACTGCACTGCCAATGAGTAACGGCTACTTCATAACGTGAGTAGGATGGTCAGGATATCCACACACCACTCCACCACACACACACACACACACACTATCTCTCTCTCTCTCTCTCTCTCTCTCTCTCCAGAGCAATAGGAATAAAAAGTTTTAGCGTGACTTCACTGACTGAGTAACGGTACTTCATAACATGAGATAATGGTCAAAATATTCCACAGACACTCTCTCTCTCTCTCCCAGAGCATTGGGAAAAAAAGTTTTAGCGTGACTTCACTGACTGAGTAACGGTACTTCATAACATGAGATAATGGTCAAAATATTCCACAGACACTCTCTCTCTCTCTCCCAGAGCACTGGGAAAAAAAGTTTTAGCTTGACTTCACTGATGACTAGCGGTACATCATAACGTGAGATAATGGTCATGCTATGGTACTTAGCAGTGAGTGACGCAATACATTCCAGCTGCTAGGGATGCCCAACCCAGCATTCTAAGAAAACAAAGTAACTGGACATTTTAGATTGCACCTACAATAGTCCTATTTCCAAATTGAAGTTCTGATCTGCTCTCGCCGAGAAGCCGAGTCAGCAAAATTCAGTAGGTTACTGACACTCATGTTATTTCAGGTGCATCATGAAAAACACTGACATCAATGGCCCAGTCGAGACTTAGTTAACGCTGAAGAAGAAGGACTTCGATTTAAATTTGAATAGTACAAACAACAGCAACAATGCCAACAAACACAGCAGAGTCGGCGGCGATGGTTGCTAACGCGGCACGATTGTGACCGAAAGCAAATATTTCCAAACCCACATACCAGTAACTTTGATGATGACCCACTGAACTTATTCGCACAACTGATGCATCAAAGGCCCCGAAACAACTGTAAAAATACAATATCAATTACTGGTTTCCGATAAAGTTTAGCCCACATGACTGTCAACTCTGGTTTTCTATGGTGAGAGCCAATGCGCTGTCTGTACTTCCACGCACTTGCTCCAAGATCCATAATTGCGAATTTGTTAGCGTCACTTCGAAGGTAAATTGGAGGATACAGATTTGGGTATCTTATTCAATTCATTTAAATGAAATACATTTAGCTGGAAAGTTAATCCTCTACCCGCAACCCCAAGAGGAGATTAGATGTGTGTGTGTGCGTGAGGGAATTAATCTGCTTATTCAGAAGAACAAAGGGAGTAACAACGAGTCTCCCACTTTCACAAGGATTTATCATCTCTTTCCCGCTGGAAGGAAATTGTCCAAACAAAGAAACGATCGGATGCTTTGTGAAACACGCACACACACACACACACACACACACACATATATATATTTAATTATTATATATATAATTTATATATTATATATATATATATATATATCTATATATATAATTATTATATATATATATATAAATATATATATATATATATATATCCATAAAGAATTTGAGAAACGACACCTTAGGCATTTGCATACATTAATACATCATGAAAGACTCGAGTCTTTTGTTGCGATTTTTTAAATGTATTTGTTTACATTTTTTACAGCTTTGATAATGAGGCTAGGCCTTGAAACGTTAGCAATAAACTATGCAAATATATATACAAATACATACATATATATATACATATATATATTATATATATTATATATATAGTATATATATATATATATATATATCTATATATATATATATGCATGTATGTGTGTACGCATGTTACATCACTATAGACGAGAAGCTTTATTATAGTCCAAAATTAAGTATGAGTCTGTACGAAAAAAATATTTCGGTTTTGTAGAGGACCCTTGTATATATCTAATGGAAACCTAAAGCTCCCAAAGCAAGAGCCTGACGTCCCAACCTTCAGCGGTGAGTGGGATTTGACTATGCTCTGTTTTTTTCCATCTTTCCACCCGCCTGTGGTGTTTGCTTATGGTAACACTGCGTCCTGGGCTTTAGATAGTTACGCTGTGTGTAAGTTTTAGGTAAATAAAAGGATGTCTGGGTGTACATTTGCAACTGAAAAGCGTTCTAATAATGTACTGTATGCGAATTACACCGTTAATATTCGAAATAGGATATTATTATTGTTGAATGTAAGCTGATTATAACTATCCAAAGCCCGGGACGCAGTGTTACCATACGCAAACACCACAGGCGGGTGGACAGAAGGAAAATAAACCGAGTATAGACATTGATGCTTTGGGTAGCTTTTGCTATTGGGAATCGCGAACTCTCAGTATAGGTATCGCCTGGCTTTGGGAAGTCCGCTATTACAATAGGCTAAACCCCAAAGACAAAAAGGCAAGAAGCCGCTGAAAAAGACACCAAACTAACAAGATATTGAAAGTGATATCTGTCATGTTGAAGGTGTTGTGCTGCAATAGAAATCTTGCTATTTTATGTGACCGTTTTCTATTGAGTTGGTTTATATGGTAAGATAGCGAGAAAGTAAGTATGCTTTGCAGCATATGAAATGTTCAATTTTTAATAAAGCATCCAACTTTGATAGCTGATCCTCCACAGCTACTCTGGGACGTTTATATAGTAGATATCCCCATTTGCTGGGGGGCTTCCAAGTTATGGTATTTCTGTGAACTGAATGAAAATAGTAGAATGTTGTGTTTCCAAGGGTGTTACTTTATTAGGCTTATTTTCTGTTCCTTTTACTGAAGATGATAACTGCATTTTTTTTTATATTTCTATTCCAAAGTTGTCTTATCTTCGAGTTTATGACTATATGCTTTTATCAATAAAATTTGCCATCAAAGGAAACTGAAATTCATGCAGTTATTAACATTTTACCAGCAACAGCAATGAATGCGTATTTTGCCATTTTTTATATATATTATTTTTTGGGGGTTAATTTCGTTCAAACTTCGTTTATCGAATGACAATAGCAGAATAGGATACTTCTATCTAGGAGGTGGTAGTAGTCCTTATTTGGATGAATTATTTTCACGCAGAACGTAGAAATATTACCGAGTGAATTTGAGTAGCCTCTCAACTTAACAGAGTCTTGGGCGCCTAACTTCTCATCTGGAAATAAAGGTGTTCGGTAATAAAGATACTACAATTTATTCTACACTTGAAGATTCAAAATATAGCTGAGAGTAATTGTATGTTTAAGCAGCTGGGTCAGCAAACACTCCCGAAATAATAAGTCTGATGTCTTACTATAATGGGCGTTATGTCTGTCCGTCCGTCTGTCATTCAATCACGGCCAGACGGCTGGTCCGATGGGTATGAAACTTGGCAGGGTTATAGTGGGGACCCCTAAGATGATTTATAATGGGGTTTTATCCTACCCCGCCTCCCCTAATTTTGCTAGTATAAAGAAGCCTTGTAAGTTAAGATCTTTCACCAGCTGGCTCGTGGGGTCGTTTTACAATTTTGAGTTCCTCATTGAACGAGTGGGCTGCATACTCGCCTATCAATCCGGTAGCCCGCGTTCGCACCACGATGTCACTAATGCGAAACCAGAAGGAAATTATTTCTGGTGATTAGAAATTCGTTTCTCGATATAATGTGGTTCAGATCCCACAATAAGCTGCAGGTCCCGTTGCTAAGTAACCGATTGGTTCCTAGCCACTTGAATAAAAATCTAATCCTTCAGGCCAGCCCTAGGAGAGCTGTTAATCAGCTCAGTGGTTTGGTTAAACTAAGATATAGTTTTCGAGGGAAGGTGTAGATGTTAACTAGTTTATCGAGTTTGAAGTCAAAGCTTCATTGGAACAGGTAAAAAAAAAAAAAACGCATTTTATGATTTTTTTATATTTTTAGATATTTTTTTCTCATTTTATAATTTCAGTCTATTTAATCTTTTTATTTATATTTACTTTTCACACACACACACACACACACACACACACACAAACATATATATATATATATATATATATATAACATAATATATATAACATATATATACTATATATATATATATATATATATATATAATATATATTTATATATATATATGTTTGAATTTTCATATTTATATGTATTCTTTTGTAAGTTTATTTATATTGTTTTTTTTCGTTTTTTATTATGTATTTTCATCCAATTCTCTATTTTTAGAGGGGGGAGGGGAGATGTTAAACAACTATGGTAGTTGAAACTATGACAAATCTTAAGAAAATCCTCATCTGATCACGAGATAAGACAAGAGGGTTCATAAGCACTTCATTGATAAAGGATAGGATATGGTAATGATAAAAAAACACTTAAACATAGTAAGAAATTAAGCGGGGATCAGGAACAATCCCACAACTGTCGCAGATATATATAACTGTTTATGAGATAGGCGGGGAGTAAAGCAGTGTGTTATTAGAATCAGAGCTGGTGGCAGAGTCATACATCAGTGTTTTGCTGGAGAATATATTCCACTAAGTAATTCATGCAGCAATATTCAAATTAGACTACCATGATACGTCATCTAATAACTCAGGTGGTAAATTTAGCTGCTGGAAACTTCAAGAGAACAATCGTTATGTGAACAAAGCCGATTGTTCAAGTTTACTGAGCGACCGCTTGCTTGGTAAGCTAATTTGGTCTATACCTCTTTAGGAATGAGGCAATCTTTCAAGTTTCCGCTATAGTGTCTTGGCTGGTCCGATCTAGATCTCACGAATGTATATTTGCTTTATGAATATACTTGGCCACTGCGTTATTCCTTCAAACACAGGAGTCGTTATACGGTGATCCTCTGACGATTTTATTGCTCCAAACCACTTTGGATTACACTGTTGATGAACCTTTTCATTAAAACTTCTGTCAATTTCATTAAATATTGTTTTCTCCCTTATTTGAGGTTCAACTTCAGCTTGCAATTCATTGATGGCTGTGTGATACTAAATATTGTTACGATTATTTTCACAAATAACATTTCTGCAGTTTTCTGCGAAAGTAATTATAAAAAAAATAATTTCATTTAAATCCTTTGCATCAGGGTGATATAGTAATGTATTATACATTAATGGTTCTGGTAATTATGAATTATTTTCATTTAAAGCATCCATTTAAAGCATTCATTTAAAGCATCCGAATGAAAGGACTCTTATAGATACTGTGAGCATGAAGAATAAATGATTGTGATTCATCTTGTTACAGGTTTACATTTTGCAAATATGTCATGGCACTTGGGGAAACATTCCCTAAGAATCTTAGTTTGCTATGTAGTTATGACTAGGCTAAAATGATTCGGTCCTTATTGACTATTTGCTTTTAAAAGTCACTGCATTTCTCTGTCAAATTCTGTACTTTTCCAACAATTTTCCAAATTGTGGTAATGGCCCTCTTCGCTACATTGTTACTGGTGCTTTTATTGGCAGTTTGAAAAATATTCGAATGGCATTTGTGTTGAGAGAGAGAGAGAGAGAGAGAGAGAGAGAGAGAAGAGAGAGAGAGAGAGAGAGAAGAGAGAAGAGAGAAGAGAGAGGGAGTATCTGCTATCAAGAAGAAACCCTTGAGTAGTTGATGTCCAGTAAGACGAGCTGAAAGTACTGCACATGAAATAACTTTTGAAATGGCAATTTATGCTCTTTGTTGTCTACAGAGAGAGATCATGAGCGCTGAACCTGATCTAAATATTTTTGCAGGGAACAAAAGTCTTCATCAGGTTTTCATTGTGCATCACACTCCAAAGAACTAATGTTAATTCAATTATCATGCTGAATGACTATAACTTCAAAAACCAGTGAAGTTTCCGAAAAACGTATTTGAGCCAGCAGAAAATAACTAAAATTAAATGTTACAAACTTGTGATTTTGAACAGAGGGATATAATCAAATTAATAAAAAAAAATTTACAGAAAGAGTAAATACTTCGCATAGAATATTTCACATCGTACTTTCCCGGAAGTAAAGCTCTA
>NC_087201.1:29875562-29878062 GCF_015104395.2 Macrobrachium nipponense | reverse complement strand
TCGCTCTACCTCGGAATTGGATATATTTTCATATATGTAAACCGAAGGGGAATTTTTTAGTTGATAAAATCTTCGTCGGCGGTTCGATCCCACGAGAAGACGAAATTGTTATCAACTAAAAAATTCCCCTTCGGTTTATATATATGAAAATATATCAATTCCGAGGTAGAGCGAATTAGATATTAAAGGACATTTGTGATTCGAATAATATATATGAATCACGGAGATGTGATAATTATTCATACATATTATATATATATATATATATATATATATATATATATATATATATATATATATATATATATATATATACATATATATATAATATATATATATATATATATTATATATATATATATAATATATATATATATATATATATATATATATATATATATATATATATATATATATATATATTAATATATATATATATATATATTGAAGTACACTTTGATTTTCACAGGCATCTTCAAACAAGAACCTTATTATTTCTGATCGTTACGCAGCAAGTTATCAATCATATCCTCCTATTAGCCTCGATGATCCCCGAGAGAGACAATGAATGGAACGTTGACTTAAAATCATTAGTATTTACCATAAACAATATCATAGCTACTGCCAAACACAATGAGATGGGAGAGACATGTTTGCCTTAATGAAGGGCCTTTCGAAAATTTGTCAACATTTGCTAATAGATTCGCCAATTATCCTGGCCAATTATCCGTCGCTTAATTGTCCAGTTCATTCGTCATGTTTACTTGCGCGAAACGTCTGCCGGCCATATGACTTTTGGATGTCCTCGTGCATTTCGGAACCGCCATCATTATTCAAGAGGATTTGCACAGTCCAGTGCAAAACTGCGTGCAATTGAGATACGTTATCATAAGCAGGACGTACATAATGTGAAATTAAAAGATGTGCACTTCTGTTGATCACGCAACTTTCTAAAGAACTCTTAATACCCTTTATTTCCAATTTCTTTTCATTAAGATGGCAATATGAAAACTGGTATTCCTATAATATGGGGATATATTTTCTCAGAAAAATAAAACCCTAAGTGGTCCTGTGTGTCTATGAATGACTGAAGTCAACGACGAAAATAAGCAACTGATCAAAAGAGCTTATATCTTTCCTCGTTCGATTTTCTGAGCTATTCATTCACCTCTGACCAGTTTCCTCAATGGAATGGATTTATTTGCCTTAGCGAGTTCGCACGTCCTGCTGTGTGTAGCTCCCTTTGCAAGCTAATTACCGTAATAAAAAAAAGAGATACTGCATACTGATGTCTGCTCAGATTGAATGATATTGGTAATACTTCACCCTACATATTCCTTTCAAATTGAAGATCCTGGTTTGTTTATCGAGCCTGGGTCTTATCGCGGTTGCTTCCTTGGCTGTAGTCTGGCTCACCCACGACGAAAAGAGTATTATGAGTCAGTAGCATTTCAGGTCGTCAGAAACACAACACAAGCAATGATGATACCTCTGGTGGGTAAAGTCAGACACCATGACATACTAGATCGACGAGGATTTTTTTTTTACGAAATGAACATCACTGAAGAAAATTCATTATGTCAGCAGAGTGTCTGTTATCCCTTAAGGTTATACCTCGGCTAGTTAGGACAAGCAAGAACAACAGCAACAGCAACAACAACAACAACAATAATAATAATAATAATAATAATAATAATAATAATAATAATAATAATTAGGAGGAAGAGGTTTCTGATATAAAAAGGGGGGTGAAAAACTATCGTGAGAAAATTAATGTTAAATCTATAACAAAAGAAAGTACCTCCATTTGATAAAAATGACACCAATACTAAATATCAATGGCATTATGCATCTCTTATTAAGGAACTAACGAAAAACGTAAAATACAAATGTACATAGAAATATAGAATTATCCTATACGCCACTAGAGCGCAGTGTTTAATCTGTTAAAGGATGAACCACATCCAGACGAATCAGTTGATCGTGATGAATTTGACAAATCAGTTGGGAGAAGTAAAGGTAATGAAGGAACACAGAGGACCACGTTTTCCCTACAAAATTCTCAATCTGAAAACGCGTCAAAACAACGGCGTACGAGCTAGACTGGGCAGACCATTCAAAAATAAAGGATAAGCCTCGGCCAATTGATCCTTACCTGTCAAGCAGTGGAGAAAGAGCGACAGAATAAGTAGGATGTTTTGACTCATCTCGAACGTTTTCCGATTTTTTATTTTTTCTCGTCTCGTAATTTCGTAATTTAGAGAACGATCTTTTCAAGCGAGGAGTGAGTCAACTTCATGACGCGGGAACGTGTTGCCCGCTCTTTTTTTTCTTAAATGTTTCTCTTCGTGTTTTCTTTTTTGAGGCTCGGAGTTGATGGACCAGATGGCCTCGAAGCGCCTCAATTGCTTCGCTACTAACAATTGCACTTTTAAGCTCTGCTCGTTTTCCTTAACCTAAAGAGCCTGAACTAGTGTGTTGTCAAGTGCATTATGCTTTC
>NC_087201.1:29863062-29870562 GCF_015104395.2 Macrobrachium nipponense | reverse complement strand
TTATGTTCTTTTAGATGGAGTGATGCAAGAAGTAAAATAGAAAAAAAAATGCTCTACATGAAGGTATACAAAGTTGATGGAGTTTAATTCGGCTGATATTCGTAGATAATAGATGACTGTCAGGCACTTTTTGCTCTCGTTAATGCTGAAATCAAAATGTACGCATAATGCAAAATTCAAAGCTTTTGTTGCTTGTTTAGGGTTTTTTGTTTTTTTTTGTTTTAGAATTTCGCTATTCAACTACTTATTTGAATATTCTCCATCTAGGTAAGGTATCCAGTAGGACATGAAAGATATGGAATTATTTTACAGCATTTCGTATACACATTCACCAGAAAAGTCGTATGTATATATATATATTATTAATATATATATATTATATATATAATATATATATATATATATATATATATATATTCTCTCTCTCTCATCTCTCTATCTCGTCTCTCTCTCTCTCTCTCTCTCTCTCAGTTAATGCTTATGCTTTCCTACTAAAAGGTAACCCACCCAGAAATTATGGTAATTCCATTCTAAGTAACTTAATATTTTTGGAATGATCATCATCACGGCCTGGCTGCGAATAGATAAAAATTCACCGCTAGGATAATTGCTATTTCTCCTGACATTTGGGAGGGGCCAAATAATTGCGTCTAAAATTGACGTTTTGATAGGCCGGCTTCTGTCGCATTGTAAATATTTCACTTCAGCGACAGTTGGAAAATATTACCCATTTCAGGAGAGTGTCGTGTGATAAGAATTGTGGTGTATATTTGCCAAATTCCAGTGCAACAATTTCCCAGGTTTTTTTTCATTTAGTTTCTTTATTTCACCATAATGTTCACGTGCAGTTGCAAAGCCAATTATAATGAGCCCTTGACTACCTGATACTCAGTTTACACACACTCACACACACACACACACGCACACACACATATATATATACATTATTTTATTTTATCATAATATTCGCGTTCAGTTAAAAAAACAATTATAATGAGCCCTTGATTAATCTGATAATTAGTTTGCACATACACGTACAAATATATATATATATATATATATATATATATATATATATATATATAATATATATAATATATATATCTTCGTGTGTGTGTGTGGTGTGTATGAATTTTTGTCACTTACATCGCGACTTTTTAATTAATATTCACAAATATTAAGCCACACATTTCGTTTAATATCCAGTTCACTTCACCCCGGGAATATCTTTAACCCATAGGGAATCATAATAAGGAATTCAAGACAAGCACATAAGCTGATATCGAGGCTGCTCTATACATATATATTTGTCGAATTCCGGTTTTTGTACATTGAATCGATGGCAACATACCTACAGGTGGTGGTAAGCTTGCGACGAAATTAAAGGACATTTCTGCTTCGTATTTGTGAATATAGAAAGTGTTCCATGTAACAATAATCTTTCATAAAACACGTGGATGTGACACACGCACGCACACACATATGTATATATATATATATATATATATATATATATATATATATATATATACATATATATATATATCATATACATATTATAATTATATATATATATATATATATATATAATATATATATATATAGAGAGAGAGAGAGAGAGAGAGAGAGAGAGAGAGAGAGAGAGAGAGAGTTTGTTTTCTCTTGTAGACATTGTATTACGTGGTACCTCGCATAGCAGTATACTGGGCTGTAATAGACTTGATATGCTGTACTCATTTGGAATAATTATCCGAATAATTACTGAGTAAACCGCCTCATGTGCATATTTTGCATTTTTTTCTTTTATTATTATGAAGGAATTATTGACATTATAGCGGCGTGGGCGTTCTCTATGTCTTGAAATGGTCGAAAACTCCTTCCAGAAAGCAGAATTGTATTTTTGACAATGTGGACGTGTAGGATTTTTAAAACTCACAAAATATTCATATGTAAACGAAAACACACACACACAAATGCGTATATTGCTGTATGAGCCCTGGTCCATGAAACTTTCTGCAAGGCCAGGTGGTGGCCTGTCCTATAGCGATGCCATACGCACGAATATGGCTAACTTTAACCTTAAATAGAATAAAAACTGCTGAGGTTAGGGGGTTGCAATTTGGTATGTTTGATGAGTAGAGTGTGGTTGATCCACCTGTCAATTTGCAGCCCTCTAGCATCGGTTGTTTTTTAGATCTGAGGGCGGTAGAAAAGTGTCGATAGACAGACAAAGGCATCTCAATAGTTTTATTTATCTATTTACTTATTTATTTCTCTTACGACAACTAAAAAGGTTGATTTCATTCAACAAGGGAACGGAGAAACTTGTCTTGCAAAAGCAATAAAATTACTGGTGGTAATGATGGATGCCTCTACATAATTCATGCAATTCACTTTGTAAAGTGGACTTAATTATGCAGCCATTGTTTATTCCTAATATGATTCATTCAGTATAAAGAGCTTTTAAGTGACCCAATACGTTATCCCGTTGAAACCATTATTTGTCAGGACATTTTTTAATGTTTTCGAACCAGCCCCTGATACTTCCCTAAATACGCGAAGCTGAAATGTAGTATTTTTTAAGCAGACGCAGATATATAAAGAATGCCGGTATATTTCCACTTGACTTTAATAACAATGAACGTTTTCACGAGAGGCTCATTCCCTCGAAAATTAGCTATGCATATCTTCACCTATATTTCCTACACCGCAAAAAATTAATAGATACTTCAGTAATACGTTATTGACAGAAACCCATTAAAATGTCAAGGTTCGCACTCACGAAAAACCAAAAACAAAAAATAATGTTCAGGCGTCCTTGGAATGACCGTTGCCCATGGCTCTACTCACTGACATCCGACAGAGGACAGTTGTTTGGGTAATTGCTCATTCACTCTGGGTGTCTCTCGGCAGCGTCCGAATAATCGCAACCGAAATTGACGTTTTGATCGGCTGGCTTAACATTGCATTGTACAAATTTCACTTATCCTAATAGAATACAGATGCGAGTGAGTTGGGTCGGGTATGGAATGCGTCGAAGCGCAGAATACTACATTTCAACATCACAAACATCGCGTTTCCTGATGCGTCTAGGTATGAGTGTGGACGAAATGATGGTTACTTATACTTTCTGAACTTTTATTGCTGCCTCAAGAAAGAACCCTTCTAGCGACGTGGTATATGTTTATGCTAATGTTCCCTGGCAGTCTACAGGAGCACATATGGGCAGGTTTATTCCTTTTCTTTTATATGAGTTTCTATACTATTTCCTTCTGATATTCTTAAATAATGGGAACACTTATTTCCCTCTGATAATCATTGTCAAAATAATGGGACAGGAGCAATTATTTCCTTCTGATCTTCATTGTCTAAATAATAGGACACAGGAGTACTTATTTCCTCCTGATTTTCATCGTCTAAACAATGGGACAGGAGCAATTATTTTCTTCTGATATATTTATTGTCTAAATAATGGGACAGGGGCACTTATTTCCTTAAGATAATCATTGTTCAAATAATGGGACAGGAGCACTTATTTCCTTCTGATATTCATCGTCTAAATAATATGACAGATCTTATTCTTCTTGATTATTCACGTTTCCTAAATTAAATAATTGACAGTGATCACATTCATTACTCTGGATAAGTAATTGTTCTATTAAGACTAGGAACACTTATTTCCTTAAGATAATCATTGTTCAAATAATGGGACAGGAGCACTTATTTCCCTCTGATAATCATTTCCTAAAATAATGGGACATCCTTGACTGTCACTTTCGCCATGGTCTTCCCACTAACGCGAACTTATATATATATAATATATATATATATATATATATATATATATATATATATATATATATAATGGGCCATTATTATAAGCAGGAATCTATTGTCTTGAATTAATACTTTCGAGCGCCTTGGCTTTAAACTACTGTAATGTATACCTTGAACACTTGGAATGAGCAATGAACTTTGGAGATTGATTGATTGGTTTATGTCAAAATAGCTTTATAATAGCAGGGGTCATTAGCATCAAAAGTGATGTTAAAAAATTTAGTGGCTGGTAAATATATATGTAAAAACTCGTAACCTCTTCACGTCTACGTATTAAAGTGATTATTATTCGTCTAGAAAGACATTACATGACTCTCGTTAATATTTTATACTATTGATACCATTCATATTTTATGAAGCTGGCCGGTTGCCTGAATGAATTAATAAATGCCACTGGGTTTAAGAACGAACTTCAGTCTGTTCTCTCAATACGTAACAGTGTAATAGTTTTTCCATTCTTCTCGAATCATGGAGCTACAAATGCGGTACCGTCAAAAGACACGTAGAGACCGAGATCAGGGATTAGACGTACCTACATTTTCCAAGAATACTTTTTTCAGAATTCTTTAAAGAAAAAAATTTTTATAGACATTGACCAACAATAGTTCATAGTTACTGTTAACCATTGCAGAAAACAAGGAAAAAATTTTTATTGCTTACTCAGGGAGTAAGCCTACAAACTACTTTGTCGTTGTTGTTGTTATTGTTGGGGGCAGTGGGTGGGGGGGGGGAGTTAGGAAAGGTCTATGGAAGAGCCTAAAAAGGTCTGGAAAAGTTGTTTCACATTAATTTAAAGATACAGGATTTTTAGGATAAGATATTTATGGTTTATTTATTAAGATAGAAATTTATGAAACAAATAATGTGCATGTTAAACGGTACAAAACAATTATTTCTAATAAAATATAGCGTATTTATTTTAATTTCGTATGTGAAACTAGGCCCTACTTGACCTTAGATTGTAGTATGTTTTAATTTACGTAAAAAATTGGGAATAGTGTGTTTACAACTTAGGGTGTATGGAAAATCTTGCATGCATCCCGAGTAAGCTGAAGGTCGACTGGCACCTTCTTCATGTTTGTTTAATGTATTACAGCTTAACGTTAATATTGCTACAATCATCGCTCTCCTTTCCAGACTACCTAAGCTACATATACAGTTAACCCCAATGGCATCTAACTTTTATCTTTCATTCACAATCGACAACCACAATCCACTTCCCTACAGCAGCAGTCTCATCATCTTTCAAATAATGGTATTCTGACCACTGTAAGCTAACTCCAACTCTTATGCATATATTCCGTTTGTCCAGTAAACTCGCCTCCCCTCTCGTCCACCCATCATTGATTAGATTAACTAGAGATTTTGATGCCAAATATCGACACCAATCTTCCTCGGCCATTCTGCTCCCTTATATATCTTTCACTCAACCTGGCACGACGCAAATACTATTAAGCCGAAAAGAGCTGGGACGAGGTCAAGTCCGATGTGTGTCGGCTTGAAATGGCTAGAAGAAATTCATGAACTAGCGTGAGTTTATTTCATTGGTCGTCAGATATTATAAAAGGAGGAAATCGTTTGCACGTAGATAGGTATGAATTACAATGACAGCAAAGTTAAAGGTGTTCTGTTACCTCTGCCAGAGAAGTTGGTTAGAACTCAATGTTTTGTGAGGGTGTCCATTGCTAGTATCCAGAAGAGATTAACAGAATTTGATAAACCTGCCTTGATATATTCATATGAAGGCCTTATCTAACACAACCGATTTCCCAAAAGAGTTACTTGAGTCGAGGTCACCGTTTGCATATATATTATTCTAAGATATCACTAAACTTATTCCAAACGTTCTCTTGAGTATTTTGCCACAGCACAGAAGCACACATTAACAGAGCAGCTGGAAAAGCCTTGATCATACTTAGTAAATATATTAGTCTGAAGACCTTGAGATGATTAGCTCCTGAGAGAAAGCCGCTTAAAGGTGATGGTTTTATTGCTAGGAAAGCCATCTCAACTGTGGGCTGATTTGTCGAAAAAAAGAGAACCCTTTGAGTTAGTTTCCGAAGCCATTCAGATTGTGTTCCCATACTAACACAGAAACACAATGGCATAAAAAGTGGCTTTCATCATGTATTGGGGAACCAAATTTGATCGAATTTGTCACCTATGTAATTAAACAAAACAAAATAGTATTAGATGCACTTTTCAAGGTTCAATCAAGACTGTTTGGATATAATTAATGTTAGAAACTTCTAACATTCGTCAATTGTTTGGTCTAATTGTATTTAGTTTACGTTTCCTGTAGCTTTCTTCTTCTTCTTCTTCTTCTTCTTCTTATTGGGCGTCATGTACTCTGCTACTAGTGTGAAATTGCTTTCAAAAATGACTGGGCCACTTTTCCTTCACTTTTTTTTCTCCAATTCATTCAGTACAAATATAAAAATATATAAGCGCTATACTCTGTTTTTTTCCATCTGTCCATCCGCCTGTGGTGTTTGCGCATGGTAACACTGCGTCCCGAGCTTTAAATAACATCCTATTTCGAATATTAACGGGGTAATTCGCATACAGTAAATTATTTAAACACTTTTCAGTGGCAAACGTACACCAAGATATCCTGTTATTTACCTTAAACTTACACATAAGGTAACTATTTAATGCCCGGGATGCAGTGTTACCATGCGCGACCACCACAGGCGGATGGACAAGACATGGACGGTAACAAAACAGAAGTAAAGACTACATTGACTGACGAAACATCTCTTTATTGTGGACAAAGTTAAGGCTGCTTCTAATTCTGCTTTGGATGTCGGAGATATTGTACCTGAGTTAGTGGTGCATGTTCAACCTCCATATACATCACCAGGTTTCATTGCTCTAAGAGGCGTCGACGAAATTAAAATATAAAAAGAAGAGTGGGATGAAATGAAAAAGACTCCATGATGCTTCCTGACTGCTACCTAAATAATATTTTTATGAATACTGCAAAAGCCATTATTCTGTTGCATTATCGATACAAATGTTTGCAGGAAACTCCTCCCTCCCCCTCACATCAGAAAAAAATCAAATGTGCAGCATAAAGTTAATGATCAGATTCACCAGAGATTTTTTTTGTTTCTACTTTGGGATGCAATCTTCAAATAATTCTGTGTTTCAACGGAGTCTTTATCCAGTTCTTAAAACATTAGATGCGTACTTGCGGCAAGGTTTCCTTTCTGGTTCTTAAATTGTCTTTCTTTATATGTAACCTGTAAAAGAAAACGATTGAGACGGTTTTGTCTGTCTGTCTTTCCGCACTTTTTCTATCCGCCCTCAGATCTTAAAATCTCCTGAGGCAAGAGGGCTGCAATTTGGTACGTTGATTATCCACCCTCCAATCATCGAACTTACCAAAATGCAGTCTTCCAACTTCAGTCGTTTTGATTTTATTTAAGGTTAAAGTTAGCCCCAATCGTGCGTCTGGCAATGATATAGGGCAGGCCACCACGGGACCGTGTTTAGTTTCAAGGGCTGCCGCTCATACAACATGATCCTGAGATCACCGAAAGATAGATCTATTTTCGGTGGTGTTGATTGTACGCTGTACAGAAAACTCGATTGGTACGAAGAAACTTCGGCGCATTTTTTACATGTTTTTGTATTGAAAGCAATTTAGACTCTATATTC
>NC_087201.1:29790562-29858062 GCF_015104395.2 Macrobrachium nipponense | reverse complement strand
TTTGTTTTTTGCTTAGGATTGTTGGTTGTTGGTTTTTTGCTTAAGATTGTTGGTTGTATATTACAGAAACACATGCTAGCACCACCTTTAAGCTTGACCTCGACTCACGGCTTAAAAAATAGAGCCAGACATAAAAACTCTTACAGAAATTCAAGTTGACTGGGTAGTAATCATTTACACAGAGAACGATATAGTAAAGTTTTCCTCAAATTATTTGAAGATTAGTTTATCCTAAAACAATTTGATAGGTTAATAAGCTTCGTTATACAGTCTATTGGATTTTTATGGGCGTTTTGAATTTAGCATATCTGCATTGACTGAGGATTAGGCTAATTTAGTTAAAGCTCTACGAAAGTCAAGGAACTTTCACCCGTCGGTACAATTTTTTTTTCTCCATTGTATTCACAATTTTTTTGCTGTAAGGTTTGTTTCACTGCTTTTTAGTGTAAACTTGATGTTGGACTCAAAGGTTTTTTGTTTCATGAATCTACTGAATATTTCAATGTGGCGTGTTTCTCTCGTTGGAAAAAATGATGACGAGAGGGTGATAAAGTTGCTCTTATTAAGCGAAACCCCCTTTTGAGGATCGTGCTTTCTTTTGATTGGCCAATTACGGTATATTATTCTGCCGTTTGCAACAATGTTGTCATCGGTTAGTAGCCGTTACGCATTTCAAAATTACCGTGACTGTAGGTCCTTACTTCGTCAATCGTCAGTTTTTTTACACGACATTTTTGTGATTGGCAATGCACTCAGACACATTTCTAACAAGGTTAGATACGGTTGAGGGAACCTAGTTGTATCGCTATTAGCTTTCTGCTAAAGAAAACTATTGAGATGACTATTTGTTTGTCTGCCAGTCCACACTTTTTCTGCCCGCCCTCATATCTTATAAACTACTGAGGCTAGAGGGCTGCAAATTTGTACGTTGATCATCCATCCCCCAATCATCAAACATACCAAATTGCAGCACTCTTGCCTCAGTAATTTTTATTTTAGTTAAGAATAAACTTAGCCATAATCGTGCGTCTGCCACCGACATGGGTGCCAACAACATAGGCCACCACCGGTCCGTGGCTGAAAGTTGCATGGGCTGCGGCTGAGAGTTTCATGGGCTGTAGGTGAGAGTTTCATATAGAATTATACGCTGTACAGAAAACTCGATTGCGCCGGATTTTTTACTTGTTTTTATTTTAATTAATTCCGTTTATGCATATATGCTGTGACATAATCAACCTGAATTTCCACGTCCATTTAAAGTCAGTTTAATGAGAAAGCAATACATTTTATGGTGTTTGTAAATTAAAAAAAAAAAATAAATAAATAAATATTGAACACATGCCATTACTCTCCACACTAGAGTACTACTGTATCGCCAGCAAAACAAATCCATATACCATTTAATTCAGATTTGACTGTTGCATTTTCTCTATTCCACAGCGTTTACCCCATCGTTTCTCCATTCGGCTTTTCTTACCTTCTCTCACATTTCCTCTCTCCCCATTATTCGGCTGTTGTTTTGGATAGAGTTGCGTGTTTGAATGCAAATGAGACAGGGAAAACGGGCTTCATTTCTGCTTCCGAGTTGAGAAGTCCGTTGTCTTGGGCGTATGATTGTGTAGATATTAGGGGCGGAAGGAAGGAAGGAAGGTGACATCTGTTATACACACACACACACACACACACACACACATATATATATATATATCTATATGTATATATTAAGTATATTATATATATATATTATATATATATACATATATGTATATATATATATATATATATATATATAAATATATATGTATATATGTGTGTGTGTGTGTGTGTGTGTGTGTGTGTGTGTGTGTAATCAACACTCACAACAACATGTGGAACAAAAACAAAGTTCTGACTCACATCAGGATCGAACCCAGGTCTTGCAATTGAAAGATATATATAAATATATATATATATATATATATATATATATATATATATATATATATAGATATATATATATATATATTTATATTTTAAATTAGGCCTCTGAAATCTCTCTCTACCATGGTTGCGAGCTACCACTGGCTGCTTACTATCAGGTTCCTAACTCACTGCTTATGATAACGTAGACTTAGCAGTGTTTAATGGAATCGCCTGCTACTGATCGCTCTACCCGGTGGGAATATTCCCGAAATGCGACCCAGTATCGACCCTTCCCTGAAAAAGCGGGACGCCATATCTTAAAAACTAACCATAGAATATCATTACAAATACTCTCTTAATGTATCTCACTGCCAAATTACTACATGGCAACGATTATGAACAAATCTAACCTAAATTAACCTAACCTATAGGCATAGCAAAAAAAAAACCGGGGTTTGTTCAATTCTAGTATAAGTCTCAGGAATTTGTGACCGGTTATCAAACGCTGGTCCACTCGCTAATCAGAGAAGTATCATATAGACTATGTCAAAAATGTTCTATTACAAACTACAGATTTTTTGTTCTTTTATCTCCAGTCCAGTTTCCCTAGTTTCATTTGCCTTCTGTCATTCATGAAAGAGGTTTGTCACTCGCTAGCTCATGTCCAACTAATCCTACTGTGTCGTTATTTCCGTCATTTACCTCTATAGGCATCGTCATTTAACTTTATGGACATGTCAGTGGTTCTCAAACATTTTATGACCACGCCTCCCCTACGAGCAAAATTCCTTCCCACATTTAAAGGACAATAAAGATAAAGAGAAAGAGAAATAGTTTCGAGGGATAGGGAGGGAGGTATAAATAATCACAAAACATAGGAAGCCCAACGAGTCTTAACTAGAGTAGTAGATTATAGGAAACGATCGTTATAAGGCGAGACTTTGGCATTATTCATAAACTTCTGAATATTAGTTCCTCACGTATGTTAAGAGAATAACGAATATCATTAGATAATTTTTTTTTATAATTTCCAAGTGCTCGTCCCTCCCCTGGAAATTGCTGTCGTTTCCCCCTAGGGGGCGCTGCCCCCCCCCCCCCCCCCCCTCCCGCCTCTTTAAGAACCATTGCCTCTGCATCTTCTAGGAAGGTAAGATTAATATCTGATAACGGCAGGCAATACCTGAGTGAAAAAATAAATTATAATGGCGAGCGATTTTTTTGGACATGAAGATGCAAAATGTTTAGCTGACTTTGGTCTGTATTTGATTCAAGACTCTAGCGGTAAATAAATAAGGTCATCAATATGAGCCGCCTTTGAAAAGTGATTTTTGGGAGGAAGGGGACGGTAAAATATAGTACACAGATTTCAACGAAGGTTCGACAAAAGCGAACGATAATCTGGGATATTTTCAAACGATTGGAATTACATGCAAATCAACACTGCATTGAAGAAGTGAATTTAAGAAAACGATGGGAAACTTTAGTGTTGAACAAATAAAAAAAAACATAAAAAATTGGGTAAGGAAGCTTACAATAATACCGGTTCCCCGAGGCATGAGAGAAAGTAAGATTTTGAGAAGGAAAAGAGGCAGCTCAGAATAAGAAGATTGGTAAACCGAATTTTTAGGCCTATCCTCGCGATGAAACAATGATGACGCTGCGAGGGTTGGGGAATGGGGACATTTATTTAGAGATTTCTTCTTTTTTCTCTCTCTGCAATACGTTTAATTTAATCAAGTAGGTATGACATTTTTTCAGCAAAAAGAAAAAACTCTACGTAGCTTAAATGAAATAAGCATGAGACAGCCAGAAGAATATTGTATTGTACTTGAATTACTCGGTTTTTCATGAATATCCCTTCATTCACTTCTGAATGGCTAGCCATTCACTGACTACGTTCAAAGCGCTTATTGTTTCTCTACCACATTCACTGCGTTAGAAATGAATAAGCAAGAACATATATAATTACTTTTTAAATTGAATTTCCTGATGTAAATATTAAACAAAATTGCTAATAACTTGGCCGAAAGTTATAAATGTCCGGAAATGTCAATACATAAAGACTCGAGAACACAAGCTTACCCGAAATTGGTTACATAATTTGCTAAGTCAGCAATCGTCCTCTGAACGCGGTTTTCAATTCACATTAACACAGTTTGGTTAAGTGTGTGTAAAATGAAGCCAGTGGACAGGCCTAGAGACATTAGATAGAGCAAAATCTTATTAAGTAAACAGGCATATAAAGTGAAATGTCAATATCATTGTTGTCTAATATCCTCTTTATATATTTTCATCTGAGTCGTAAATGATTATACAAAAAACTATAGGTAAAATGGGTATACCCATTTACTTACACAAATGAAAAAAACTAAGTTGCCTTAACAGGATCATGGGAAGTATGTGTGTACATATTTTGGTATGTGTCCCAAGGAAAGTTGGTCGTCAAAATTATGGTTCCCCAAGAAACTTCAAATACAATTTTTGAAATTTGTCTTAGTTAGAGAATTAGTTATAGCGTTACTGTGAATCAGACTGTGTTAAATTAAAGAAAAAAAGTTCCCATTAATAGCAGAGAGGAAATTATTTTCCCTTTAAGTGGTAAATGCCAGAGAAAAAAATAGTTTTACTGTACCAGAAATACATTATAATAAGAGCCTTTTTTTTATCTTTTTTCAAGTAAAAATAATTTAGAGGACGGTAAAATTTAGATGATTTTATCGCCCCAGGTGATATTTGGATGTCATCTATATTTTACTGAGCGATAAATAATGTTTTCATTTAAATATATATGTTTTCATTTAAATATCTAAAACTGTTTACTCTAATTTACTTTTGGTACAAGTGTTTTAAAGTATAGCCAAAATACAGATGAATGCGCTTCAATGTGGATGTTTCGATATCAAAGGTCATCAGTCGCATCGTCAATGAATTTTAAGATGCCGATAAAAGAAGCAGTTTATCTACATTGAATTAAAGCTGTCTATGAAAATCCGCGCTTTATACCCCAATACTATCAGGGTAATAAAAAGAATGGCATAGCAGTAGATAATTACACCTACATCTTATCCTTAATAGTGTCATGATCTTTATCGTTATCACATAGCGCCTGTATTGTGTTGGTCGTATTCCTTGTACTTTTTAAAGGCTAGAGTAAATTCAATTCATTGTTCTTGCGAATAAATATCAAGTAGCTTCGGTAAGCTTGGCATCTGTCTCTGGTGGGCTCTATGAAGTATTTGGGAACAAGGGGCAGAGCTGCCTGACGCAAACTGTTCAGAATACATCTGCTACCCCAGTTCCGTTGGACTAGTAGTCAGTCGGCAGATCACTTCCTTCCTTAAACCTGCATTAATTCCATATGGTGTGGCGAAGCTGAATGTGCCTGCTGATGGAATGCGTTGGTTTCTTTGAATTTCTGGAAGGAAGCTACATTTCCAAACCTGTCGAGGTGTGCGTAATGGTGCACCCAAGAACTCCAGGAAGAAGAGAGGTGGGCTTGCTTATGTCTGGTGCAAGCAATTGATCCACGGCATGAATTTGCCAGACACAAGGTTTCTTTTTCCTATGAAGCTGAGCACAACAAAAGAGATAATGGAATTTTCATTGGCATAAAGGATAATGAACGAGTGTACGTTATCCCCTGCTAGCGCAGTATTGTTTGTGGCACAGCTCCCCATGCAGTAACGAGATCAGAACCTCCTGAGCATGCTGTGTCTCACTGGTCATTTACAAACCGCTCACTCAGCTAAAATATGAATTCCTGCTTGTTTTTCTTCTTGCTCATGAATAATTCCTCCTTCTTCACTGTAACAGTCATTTATGTCAGCAGTAATAACTGTGAGTTTTATTTTACCATGTCACTTGTGTTATTGATCCTATAACCAAAGAGCCTAACTATAGATTTGGGTGCTTTTTTGTTGCGTAGTCACTCTTGGTTCCATGGGACTATGGGATTAATTGAGCAGGTGCCACGACGTCCAAGAAATACTGTGTGCCTTAAGTAGTCTCTGCTAGAGCATCAGGTCCAGTACTGTCCTAAACATCATCAGCCTTATATCATTTTGAGCTGTCATTGTTGATAGGTGCTAATGGGTGTTTTTACCCATATAGCCTTCAATATTCAAACTTAGCTGCTTTTGATATACTGACATTGGCGATGAGGTCAGGATGGACTCGGGTGCTGTGGTAATGTTCTGCATACGTAGGTCACTTCGAAACATAATTTCACTCTTGTAAATATTTGAGGGCCATGTATGTCTCTTCTCAGTAACGGGATTGCCTCGCTTCAGTCATTGCCGTGTTCTGCTTCTCAGAGTTGTAGACTACCTCTGTGAGTTCTTGCTTTGCCCAGTTTACGACCTGCAACATTCCAGACTATGTACAGAAGGCTTCGGGAAACTAGGCAGCATAAAGCCTTCCATTGGATATCAAGGTTTTTAAAGCTGTTCCTTTTTAAGGTCAGCTCCACCATAAAACTATAGTGAAATAGTAGCAAGATCTTGTAGTATATGCGTAGCCACTTAGAAGACAAGAGCCGTGACAGTTGATATGTAATGTCTGATATCGCTCATTCGTTTCATTACTTCTCACAAAAGATACTCATATTAATTCAGTAAACAAATAATCAATGGTTTAAAATCAAAAAAAGACTTCACTCACAAACAATATCAGCAATAATTTACAAATGTATTGAAGAGTAAATGGTTGAACTAAACAATATGTACAAATTGACGAACATCAGTGCCCGCAAAAGACTTCAGTAATTAAAGCTGGGTAAACATTTTGGCCGAGCGACAAAATCAACAAGATTTGATTACGTTCCTTTGATCTTGCATGGAAAATGAGAATGTCTGATGCTTGTTAGGTGGCGATCGGAGATAAGATAGCATGCAATCAACAAGTTCTCAAATATAGATATGATGAAGGCACAGCTGAGAGAGAGAGAGAGAGAGAGAGAGAGAGAGAGAGAGAGAGAGAGAGAGAGAGAGAGAGAGAGAGAGAGAGAGAGAGTAATTATATTTTCAGAAAAGTATTGCCATGAAAAAAAATGGTTTTCTCCTAAATCTGAAATGAAAATTTCATCTATTTAATAGAGGACGTAGACTATTTTGTCTGGTAGCTATTCCATATATGTGACTGATATACTTTTGATTACTGTATCGTTGTACACCATTCTACGTTCTTATTTGCAAGACATCCTTGATAAGCGTTTTGATTGCAAAGTAATTAACATATATTTTAGTGCTGCTGGCGATTAAGTAAATCACAGGGCACTTATTTATAAACTTCAGACTCATGGAGTAGATGGACTTGTTTTAGGATTACTTAATATTTCCTTACATGTAGGCAGCAGCTAGATTTGTAAATCTGGTACATATTTCCCACCCCATCTTCCCCTTCAGTTGGACGGAACTTTGCTAGTTGAGTCTGAAGCTTTAACCATTCTAGCTTTAACCTTTAAGTCACATCTAACTTTTGAGAAACTCCTAATGAAAGTTTCAGCAAATGCCACACGAAAGTAACAGTGACAAAATCAATGCAACCTGTTTCAAGTTATTTGTCCTTTCTTCACTGGAACATTGTTCTCTGGTGTGGATGTCTGCTTCTACCAGATTTTTATTTCTTGTAGATAAAGTGGTTTGTGTTGGTAGGTTGCTGTTTCCTAATAGTAGCAGTTATGACTTGGACCATCGACGAATGGTCTCTTGTTTGTCATTTTTTTACCAGCTGTATTTCAACCTAGATCTGATACATTCACAAGTGATCCCTGATCCCCTATATCTGCCGAGAGCAACCAGATTCGCTGAACAGCAGCACCAATGTGCAGTAAATGTTCATCGCTATCAAACTTCTCAGTTCCAGGGGACCTTTATTCCTCACACCGCTGGACTGTGGAGCAGCCTCCCAGAGGATGTCGTGTAGTTGCAACTTCAGAAGTTCACGCGAATGTACAATGCATTACTAATCTTATGCTATTCGTCTTGCCTTTTAATGAGTATAATTTTATTTATCTGTTTATCAATTAAATATTTGGGTTTTTAATAAGTTGGATCTCTTCTTTATCTGTTTATTAATCATTTTCTCATCCTCTTTAATAAGTGAGTGGGATCTCTTCTTTCTGTATTTGCTTTTACTTCCTCTTACTTCTTCCTAATGAATATTATATTCTATGGAAGCTTAAATTTCAAGTCAGTTGCACGTGTGTGGTTGTTCTGTATATATTGGGTTTATCTGCTTAATAATAATAATAATAATAATAATAATAATAATAATAATAATAATAATAATAATAATAATAATAATAGTTTTTTTTATACTTTCTGTTACTCAGCTGTATATAGCTTTTAATATATGCAAATTGAAAAATGTAAGGCAGGTAGCATCCTAAAAGATTATTAAGGAGATGTCTTCCTATATATGAGTGTATGAGAAATATATTACTTTTTTCAAAACAGGAATGTTTTATTTCAAGTGGAAATCATATTTACCATATTTCCCAAATGAATGTTTCTTTTTCTAGATTTTATTTGCGTCCTTTCATCCTTGTTTGTTTACCAAACCTAAAATAATTTATTTTAGTAAATGGAACATCCTAGTTATCATGCTGTCTGTCATCAATATTAAAACAAATTGGTTGAGGGCTTAACCCATTGAGAGCAAACCTTATCTGTGATAATGATTACATACAGCATCTGGATAAATGATTACTTCACACCTGATTGACAAAATTCTACTTTGACAAACGTTGACCACTCTTTGTAATTGGCAATCTTTTTCTTTAGCTTCGTGCAGAAGAGAAATGTTCTATGCCATTGGGTTAGCTCACTAAAATTTCCTAAATTTCCTTTCTAACATCAGTTTAGTGAACTTTCAATAACTATCACAAAGTATGACAACTTAATATGGAAGCACTGTCATATCCTTAGCTTGGGAAAACTTCTCCGCTTATCTAGTGACATGTCTTTATTATAGAATATTTCATTGAAATTAATATGATAAAGATCACATTGGCGTTTATAAAATAAGAGATCAGTAACGAATAGTATAGAGATCAACCTTGTTCTTTCAATGTGAGGCTAAAAAAAGGCGTGACCCGACCTCCAGCTTACTCGGGCGCGTGCTAAAATCTACGTTTAAAGAGAGCGTTGTTTCAACCAATGAATATTAGAATAGATACGCTATATTTCATTAGAAATAACCATTGTTCTGCACTGTTTAACATCCACATTTTTTATTTTCTCACATTTCCTAATAAATAAGTCATAAATATCCTATCCTAAAATTCCTGTATCTTTAACTCAACCCGAAACACCTTTTTCAGACCTTCTTAGCCTTTCCATAGACCTTTCCTACCCCCAACAAGAACAACAACAGCACCAGCAACAACAAAGTAGTCTGTAGGCTTACTCCCTGAGTAAGCGATAAGGCCCTTTCTTTAGAATAACTCTTGGTATATTGTTGAAGATACAGTTGACATACTTGAGGTATAGGAGAGCTCCTATACACAGAGAGATAATTTATGAGTTTTCTACTTGAACTTCTGACCGTTGAGCCTTTCTGGTTTTAATGGATGTGCAGCCCATCCTTTTCGTGGGGGTCATGAAGGTCAGGTATTTGTTTTTCTTTCCATCAGTTTTAGAAATAAGTCCCAAAACACTGACGCAATTTTAACTCGAAGATAAGCTTCGACGTGGCATCGTCATACGCTGACACCCCATTAGATGAAGTATTCGAATTCATTAGACCAAAAGAGGTGAGTTTATATATATATATATATATATAGATATATATATATATATATATATATATATATATATATATATAAAAAAAAGAAGAGGGGAGGGAGAGAGAGAGAGGAGAGAGATATAGATTATTAGAGAGAGACGAGAGAGAGAGAGAGAGAGAGAGCTTCCTGATATCAGTGGGTAAAATATGCACACTGGTAAAATAATACGTCAAAGAAGCGAAGCGGTATTTAGTTTTTATGACAAAACTTACAAATAGACGTTCGGCAGAGCAAATGGGTTAAATAGGACTCAAATGAATATTATTGAAGCGGTATGCAAATGATATTTGTGACTTATTGGAAGTAGATATCGAAAACTCACATTTCATTCTTTAGACGCTTGAGTCCTAAAGATTATTCCATAAATTTCGCATTGAAAAGGAGTTAGAGGCAGCAACCTTCCCTTTGCAGACTTCATAATATAACAGAACACCAGATGGATTTCAAACAAAAATTTACTGGAAATCGATGTATTCAAAGCCTTGCTTTCGCTGTTTTCCATACCATAATTCGAACATAAGCAAAGAGAGTAGCAGGACGTTTCCTAGGAGCCAAAAGAATTTGTGACCTTGCCAGATTAGACGTAGAGATAAGCTCTGGGAAGTGCCCTCCAAAAAAAAAAAAAAAAAAAAGTATTTACAATTCAAACAGCTAAAAAGCGATACAGAAAACTTTTAGGTTTAAACAATATAAATTTATACTTAATTTTGCCAATAATATACTTAATACTCTTCAAAAAACTGTTTTGGAAAATAAAGGATGAGGACGAAGCCGGGATACAAAATCCCGAGATGTATACTAGTGTTGCATCAGCCTTAGTTTCTTTGACATGCCCCTAGGTTAGGTTAGGTCAGGTTAGGTTGGGTTAGGCTAGGTTATTTCAAAGAAGTTTTCCCCATAGGTAATTTGGTTGTGGTTTTAAGATATGGCGTCCCGCTTTTTCAGGGAAGGTCCTGGTACTCGATTACAGTTCTGGAATATGCAGCCGGGATGTATATATGCCATCGATTGTGGCAATTGCAGATTGGCTTGCGTGGGTGAGATCGGAAGAAAAAGTCTCGAAAACGCTTCCGGGACCTCAGATATTATCAAAAGAAACAATGCTATGGCCACACATTGTCCGGATTATAGAGATAGAAGGAGTTTTGAGGACAGTAAACCATTTTATACAAAAGAAAAAATAAAACTTTTAGGTAAAGCTTCGTTGGGTTCTGGAGGTGGTTATAGTTAACTCGATACCAGCGTTGCCTGGGAACAAAAATCTTTTAATACCCCTTGATAAGATAAACGATAGCCAGGTCCTTAGAGAAACTAAGGTCTCCAGAATCGTAATGAAAGCTAGCATTATGAAAGCCAAATAAATAACGCTAGGGGACCCCTGGATTAACGCCCACATTTAACAGAAGGACAACAAAACCATAACAAACAGGAGTGGTCAAGAGGTCACAAGATCAAGCAGAAACCTGATGTAAATCATTTTATTTACTTGAAAGTTATTGAAAATAATAGAAGACCATTCCAATTTTTGTCTTAAGATTTCGGCCCTCAGTAACAGAAGAATAATTGAGAATACACATTGCAAATGTATCAGGTTCTAACAATGTACATGCGTCAAGCTTCAAGTAAAGCACGATAATTATTTATCATAATGAAATGATTATAGGTCATTTACAAAAGGATGAAATAATCAAATGTCTCTCAATCTGAAAACTGGCCGAAGGGAATAGTTGTAAAGAGATGTTACGACCAGAAAACTCATGGAATACAGAATGGCTAACATAGTTCCTTTTAACTGTAGGTTAGTAAAGAATATATCTATATATATATATCTTATATATTATATATATATATATCCATATATATATATATTATATATATATATATATATTTTATATATATATATAATATATATATATATATATATATATATGATATATAAACATATAGATATATAGATATATATATTATATATATATATATAGCTATATATATATATATATATCTATATATAGTATATATATATATCTATATATAGATATAATATCTATATATATATAGATATAGGGATATATTATATGATATAGAAATATATATATATATATATATATATATATAGTATATATATATATAGATATATATAGATATCTTATATCTTAAGATCTATATCTATAATCTATATATATATCATATATAATATATATATATAGATATATCTCTAAGATAGAGATACCGATATCGATATCTAAATATATATCCTAGATAGATAGATATAGATATATAATAATATATATATATATATATATATATATATATATATATATATATATATATACATATACGTATATTAGTTACGGGACTTTGTGAAAGGTATAATGTCATTTGCTCTGCAATAAACGTTTGTACCACAACAGGAAAATTACTCTTTGAACACTATTCATCCAGATTTTAACTTTGTAGCTTCCTCGCCTGTTGATCTGAGTCAGGGGATTGTTGAAGGGTAGGCCATATGGTGTCTCAGCTTTCTTTTGCTGTGAAAGGATTGCACCAAATGTCAAAATTGTACCAACATTAGACGAGTGTCTTTTAGTGCATTAACATCAATATAAATGATAATAGTTTTATGTTAGTCAACAGTTATATGCCTTATTATAATGGATCCAATTTCGCTGATTACGTGTATTTTTTTAGGGAAGGGGAATTTTCTCTTAAAAGCATACTAATAGCCATGTTATTGCCTTAGGGGATTTTAATGCCCATCCCAAGGGGGAATTAGGTAGGGAGCTTATAGGGAGGTGCGGTGTATACAGTTACTGCAAACGGGACTACCTGTCGTTTCGCACACCTGGGTGAGTGATTCCTTGGGACGTACCAGATGGCTGGACGGTGTGACCTGTCCTGATTCGCTTTCTCCTCATCTCCATCTACTGAAAATTCATTATGACGAGATAGGTTCTGACCACAAACCTTTAGGTTTTAATCTAGATCTTTGAACCTCACGTGCACGGAGTTTGTTGTGGAAACTATAGATCGAGGTGTTCGATATGAAATGGGCTACAGAATAAGATATGCAACTAAAACTGAGATTGGACAAAAGCAAACTCAAATTCCAGTTGGTGCTCTTTCGTGCGAAGAAAAACGTTGTTCCAACAAGGGTCATCTACTTCAGATCAAGTCGTTGGCTAAGGATATAATTTACGCCCTTTTGAAAAGCGGGAGGAAAAAGACTTTTAATTCAAATAGGAATTCATTTAAAGTTCCAGGATGGAACGATTTTATTCGAGATATTTATAAAATGTGAAGGGAAAAGTACCTCTCTTGACGCAAAATATAGGGTGCCCTAGAAGCGGTTACACATGAGCAATTGATCGCATCAAAGAAACTTCAAAATTGCCTTTAAAGCAGTAACTGGAATGAAGGACGTCATATTAAGAAACAAGATGGCCAAAGACATGGGGAGGAAACTGCCACGGCGAACGAATAATGAAGAGAAAAGATGTTGAAACGGCTTGTTCAGATGAACGGCTCATCGATGGAAAAGGAAACAGCTGAGTGTTGGAGTGCACTAGACGCGAAAATAATGTCAGGAGAAGGTCACCATTCTATGGAGGACCGTGGGCCACTTAATATCACCGAAATTCCGAGTGTGTCTGTAAATGAAGGGAAAGTGGCCTTGCACAGGCTGTCATTAACTAGCGCCCCGAGTTGTTAGATAACGTGACAGGAGAACATTTAAAATGTGCTCATCCTGCTCTGTTTATTCACCCCTCTTTTATATATATATATACTTTTATTTTTAGAATCTACTGGTGTCACTTTTACCAGATACATATGAAATTTTAATGGCCACAATGCCCTCTTAACTTCTCAAACTCGTTGCTTTTTCGTTGGATACGCTTGTCACTATAAAGCCTTGAGCTCCAGCTTCAAAGAATTTTTTTTTTCTTTTAAGAAATCATGATGTCCCCTAGTGGAAAACGAACTCACAGTTACATGCCAGAAATGTTGATTATACATCACAATATGTTCTCTAATGAAATACCAGCAGAAAAGTTTTATCAGCTATGTCTAATAATAGACCAATAGCTTTGGCATCCACTATATAACTTTACAAATATTTTGGATTAAAACAAACTGTTGAACTGTCTCGCTCTAACAATACCCCCGTTTTTCTTTGTTCCTTAGGCCTCTCCAGAGCATTCGACCGTGTTTACTGTAGTTTGATATTTTAAGGCAGAGAAATGTACCACTGTGATGTATATATTTGCTTTATATAACTGGTGGTTCAATCATTTTGTTAGTTTTAAGCTATAGTTTATCAATATAAATGCATGTACATTCATATAACAATGTAGAAGTTTTTTTTTATAATAAAATGATAGAAAAAGACTTTAAATAATAGAAATACTGGAAATCTGAAAACCCCAAATAATAGAAAACTGGAAAACTAGAAAACCCAAATAATAGAAAACTGGAAAACTAAAAACCGCTCTCCTCACCATTCCAAACAAAATGTGTCTGTTTTGTTATTTGCAATTTATATGGATGTTTTAAGCAGAAAGCATCTGGAAACTGAGAGAGGATGTACAATAAGTGGGAACAGAATTAATCACATTTTACATGTCGATGACTTAATACGACCCAGTCCTTCTGTGAAGCCCCTCAAAAACAAAACGACTCTGCTTGTTGTATTTCGAAGAACACTACTTTATGGTTAACTCCATTTTTGGACTTTAGAGGCCGCTTTCGGACTTTAGAGACCAGTTTCAGTCTCTGGAAACCTATTTTTGGTCTTTAGGGTCCCTTTTCTACCTTCTCTTATAAGACCTGAGTGTGACAGTTAAACTTAAACCGAAAAGAGAAGTTCGAAGTCGTCCAGTGTTTCAAATACTTAGGTATAATACATATCAAATGTGACCTTGAGGACGATGAACACACAACATCATTATACCGGGGTCAGTGCATGACAGGTAATTTGTGTGACAATGTTAAAAGTCACCTGTTTAAATCATTCATCACCTCGGATTATGCTGTCCCACTAGCGTTGGAAAGTAGAAAAGGTTACTTTGAACAAAACTTGTGTCTGTTATATGAATATTGACAGGTTCTGTGGTATTTCTAAATTGAGAAAGTCTTCTTATAGCAGTTTTTAATTGGCTTTATTTTTGGAGGGTCAACATTTTGAAAATGGAGTCCCCTCATTTTTAGTGAATCATAAAAATAGACAATTCGATATTTTAATTTATAATTAGTTTGTATTATGTAATTTACTAACGCTTATTTACAAAACAATATTCTCTATAAAGTCTTTCGTAAATATATGTGTATGTATTTATGTAATGTATGGATCATAGCTGGAATAAAGGGCTCAATTCCATTCAAAATATTACGTACAGCAAGATGAAATCAACTCACCATTGTAATAATACAATCCAGAGAATGGGAACAATAGTCCTTGTCAGGATTAAGGAATTTAATTGTAGTTTGAACAATATACCATTATTTACACACATATGGAGTTAGGTCTTATTTTATCCACAAAATTAGTCATGCTAATCTAATCCCTTGTATAAGACTTTTTTTTAGAACAGTTTGAGGGAAGAACAATATGTTGTTTTAAGATAATTTTCGTTATCGCAAACAACTACTAATAAAGCAAAGAAGAACTGTTTTTCATCCACTCTTAATCGAGCACAAGTAGGTACAGTGGTGAATTCGTTACCTTCTAGAATAAACACACATCTTATTTGAATATATTTTCAGTTCTAAATACTACGTTTTATATATTTCTGTTCCATACGTATGGCAAAGATTTATAACTCACTCTCGAAGAATATTCACAAAATGGACTGCATTATTATAATCAATCATTTATAAAATTCTCAAAGGATAGGCATATGGACATCTGTTTATGTATGTTCTTTTTCGATACAGATATATTTTTTATATGAACAATATTTATTGGCTTCATTATAGATTAGTAGACGGACACTTTCTGGTTAAGGAAAATAACTTTTTTTTTTTTGGTAATAATAAGATGCAGAAAACAGAGAATTGGCGTAAATATTTTGCTAACGAAGTAATATGATTTCAAGAAAGCAACGAAACGTCAGAAAAAGAGAAGACCCAAGCCGAGAGGAAGAGTGGCTGGGGGTCGAGCCGATCGTTTTAAAAGAAAAGGTCACATCCATATCGAAGTAGCTCTCCAGAACGCGTAACCTTTCAACAGCCCCTTAATATTTCGAAAGCAAATCTGTGCCCCCCATGATTATCACGTAGATCAGCAATGGCGAGTGATACAGAACACCTTTACATTTCTTTAAGTCTGTCTGATGAGGTACACAAAATTCTTCTCGCCTATAAGCAGCAGAGATTATCTTCGATTTCGAACTGGTCTTGATTTAGTGATGTGAATAATGGTGTCAACTTAAAGGCGACAGATTGCTATTTGATGAGAAACAACTGCTACCTAAATGTCACAGAAATGATTGTGCTTTGGACTTTTATTTTGACGTGTCTCAGGTGGTAGTAAGGGTTTCAACAGGTATTCAGAGCGAAGGTAGGGTTACACGACAAACTATTTTCGACGAGTAACAAACCTCGTCTGAATAGTAAAATTAGAAATGTGCACTAATCATCAACTTCAACTGACCCTACTGAAAGCCAAATAAACGATTCCAGCTGGATCTTAGTTTTACCAGACCACTGGGCTTATTAACAGCTCTCTATGGCTGGCCAGAAGGATTAGATATTTGTACGTGGCTAGGTGGCTAGGAACCAATTGGTCACCTGGCAACGGGACCTACAGTTTATTGTGGGATCCGAACCACATCTTGATTCCCCGTTGCACGAGCCGAGAATCGAACTTAGGACCACCGGATTGGTAGCCGAGCGCGAAAACCGCTCGTCCAACAAGGGACTATCAAATGCAATGGAAGTGCGTGAGAAAATCTCATAGAGGGTGAACGAAGACAAATGCAAGTAATCGGAGAACAAAAAGAACTAAGGAAGGAGAGACAGGATGGTAAACGAACTGCAAACACGTGAAAAGACAGGCTCTATCATTTTCCGAAACAGGTATCGTGGTGTGTTATGTTCTGAAATGATAGTACGTTCTCAGAAGTCATGAATGGTTGGTTAAGGTCGTGTGTATAATGCAAATTTCGCAGAAAGAGAGAGAGAGAGAGAGAGAGAGAGAGAGAGGAGAGAGAGAGAGGAATTCGTGATCTGGTATTCCTAGCCAGCGATGTGAAAGAACATACGAGTACACCTCAAACTAATTATAACAATACCGTGAGTAATCTTATATATGGACATCATATAAACTCATTTATTGTTTCTAGATTTAACTGTCACATAAAGTTTACTGCATTCGTTGTTTTAGAGTTACGTCAAGTTTTATTTCCGTGAAATTCATTACAAACAGTGTTCTCTTTCTTGAATTATTATGCATTAATGAATGGCTTTAATATTTAGTGTTGAAAAGAAAATAAGATCTTTATGAAAAAAAAGTAAATGTCCCAAGGTAACGTTGCGTGATTGCGCTCTTAGCAACTTAGTTAGCTACTTTTCTGCCTAGGTTTGCTGCCTAAGGCAATTACAAGATGCTCTCCTCTCTCTCTCTCTCTCTCTCTCTCTCTCTCTCTCTCTATTATATATATATTAATATAATATATATATATATAATATAATATATATATATATATTTTTGCTTTTTGCATATATAATATATATATATATATATATATATATATATATAATTTGGTGCTGGCATTATATATATATATATATATATATATATATATATATATATATATATATACATATATATAAATGCAAAAAGCACCAAATGCATTAGTTCCCTTTCAATCAGCTTCATCGTTGAATGCATTTCTTATTTTCTTTTTATTCTAGGGCCGATCGATTTCTATGTCTGTATATATCTATAAAGACTACTATAGATTCGGTAAGATAGTTGACAAACTATATAAAATAACATCATGTAGCATCTCTATAAGGACAAGCGAGGCATTTTCAAAGTAACAACGATCGCTTTTTGTGTAAACAAAATTCAGACGTTCTTTCATTACCTGAAAAATCAACGGCTATGTAGCAGAGCAAATTTCTGTATCAGACATCTAAAACAGCCGCTTGGTACACAGCACCCGATTTTGACAAGTATTAATGTTTTTTCGGATGGAAAAGCCGCTCAAAGGAATGCCAGTCTTGCCATATTAATGTCAGTTAAGTCTGCAATACTTTTGACCGTTCAGTGTCCAATATGTCATACTGATCTAATGAAGAGTTACGTACATTGAAACTGGAACAAATGAACCTAGAAATAGGTGGCCATTATCAAGGGCGATGTTTTACCGATAGGTTATTCCCCCCCCTTCCCCCCACCCCCCCCCCTCTCTCTCTCTCTCTCTCTCTCTCTCTCTCTCTCTCTGTGTGTGTGTGTGTGTGTGTGTGTAGAGCTCCCGGCTCAGTATCGAGGAACCGGGTTCGACGCCTGCAATAGGTGAGAAATATATATATATTTTTTTTGCCTTTGATCTGGGTATAATGCGGATCGTAATGTAAAAAAAATGCGTTTTATAACAATATCCTTGTATGCGTTTAATTGCCATTCGACCGCTGTGGGTTACAGCTGGGGTATGAGTAAGAAGTATCAATGTTTTCACTACGTTGAGGTAAGTACGACCTCGTCAAATCCTTCCCACTTTGATGGTGTTCATGCTGACGGTGCACCTTTTCCTTTTCCTGAACTCTGATCTACAGTAATTTCAAACAAACATGGGACGCAATTCGCTGCTTAGGTTGAGTCATCATTGTCCGGTTAGGTGATCAAACTCTAACACCTCTGTTAATGAGCGGAATGCGATACCACACGTTATTAGGCTAGAGAATAGAGAGAAGACTGGAGCACCACGATATTATATATATATATATATATATATATATATATATATATATATATATATATATATATATAATATATATATATATGTATATGTATGTGTGTGTGTGTAAGATATTCTCACGTGAAAATGAATGAAGTAGGTACTAAGACTTTCAACTTTTGTTCCAAAGTCATCTTCATGGTACTAAACAATTTTAAGAAAACAACTTACACAAGAAAGCAACATGAGGTCACAAATAACAATAAAAGAAATCAACAACCTACTTAAGTGTGCAAATAAACATTGTTCAAGATAAAAAAAACGTATTTAGCGGAAATATGCAGTTACTACAAATAGCAGTACAAAACTATCTGTTTTTAAAATATCTAACAACTCGTTTAACTTTTATATCTTCAAGAATAAAGCTTTTCAACAATCTGTCCTTCTTAAAAAGGCCATCGCTTCATATTCATGTTAATAAAAGAACTAATGCCCAATTACCTCACCTTATGGTTAGTTAGTTGAAGGATGCCTCATTAGTTCTTGATAAAATTGGTTAAAGATAAACAGTAATGGACGTGGATGGCGGTATTGGTAGATTTATGATCATTATTCGTCTACTTACTTCACAACTACTTTTCCGGAACATTAGACCTTGGTTTCTCTTCGTGTTAGCACGGGCTCTTCCTTTTAGAGCAGCACCCATCAGTTATTCTAATGATATGAAAGTGAAACAGACACTCATGATGAATTGTCATGTTAATGGTATGCAAGTGGTCGCTGTGGTCATTATTAAAATGAATCGCTGAACAGGCCAAGTTGGGTCCTACTGAAACCCTGAGGTAGCAGGTAATTATAGGGGAGAGAGAGTATCATATTGGTGTCGAGTACTGACAAGTCGTAGATAGCCATAAAAGAAAAGGCCGTTGGTCCAGTTGCTGAATAACGACTGGTTCCATGCAATGTAAAAACACCATGCAAACAAACAAACAAAGGAAAAGGAGAAAAATGAGCATAAGAAGGCAAATACGTAGGCTTCATGAGTGAACAATTCTACGGGATCACCATGCCGCCTTTCATTTACTCACATTTTCTACGATGTTAAATAGCACTGATGGAGGACGACTTTTTGAAATCTTTAAGCAGAACTGTGGACTATTATTATATTAATATTATTAACTCAAACGAAGACTGCACTACCAGAAGGTAAATTTGGTTTTGTTCGTTTATCTCCCTGCAGTGATGTGACGAAACGAAGGAAAATTGCAGGAATAATGACTTGAAAATAAAAAATAAATAAATAAATAAAAAAGGTAACATTTTTGTACTGTGTTGTGTATATGAATCTTTGTAAAATGAGAGAACAAGACGAAGTTAGGAATACGGTAGTTAGAGAAACAGCCGGCCATGCGCCATATGACACGCTCTCACATTTTTAATTTGGACATAAATATAAAATTCCACGTTCTTTCCAAAGTTGCAATTCTGGTTCTTTCCGACGTTAGTAGCGGGCATGTTTTCTGGCTATTATAGCAAGGGTTCTTCAGCGCAGACATCCAAATCTTAATCTGTGTGGATGTCGCTGCTAGTTTCCGTGAAGTTTCTTTGAGGACGTTATGTTGGTGAAGTTCGGTAGTGTAATATGTGATTTGGTAGTTAATTTAAGGTCTGCTTGTCAATACTTCATGCTTGTCATTGGCAATATACGAATGCTTTCATTTATTTTATTAGTGGCACTAAAGTTATTCTTATTGCACCGAACAGCAGACCGCTTGTTGCGTTTATTTCCATCTGAATAAAATTCCAGCTCAATGTTATTTGTCTGCCTCTGTTCTCGTGAAGAGAAGCGATTACCCAAATTTGAGTTTTGAGTTTAATATTTTCCCTTGGTTTTGGTTTTAGTTATCGATTAAATGGCGGTGCCTTTGAAGTCGGCGAGGACCTTAGCATTTCCTCGTTTGCGCTGACTTTTAACTCTGCTCGATGGGAGCAAGCATCATCGTCGCGAGGTCTGTAGCTTTCTAACAAGGGGTGCAGTTGTTCAGACAATTGCATACTGAGATGCATATCACTATTGTTGACGAGCGTTCATTGCTTCAGAGGGAGAGAACGAGTCTTTTTTTGGTTGCAAGGAGGCTCCCAGCATAGATTTTGAATGGATCCAATTCTTCGTGTAGATATATTAACCTGCTTATTGTGTTTTTCATTGAGCAGTTCATTCCATTTGTTATTGTGTTTGCGACACGATAGCTATTATTCCTTTTTATCAGTTCAGTGTGTCAGTGACCGGCCTGTAAATGAGGCATCGATATGGCTGTCCTTTTTCCCCCTGCTGAAGGCTTTGAACCTTTATTGTCGTCAAGGTGCCTGTCTTCTTCCATGGTGACAGATGAAGGCAGCCTTCTCCAAGTAGACGTCTATCTGAAAACTTCCTCTCTCTCCTCTCAAAAACTCTCCCTCCTCTCCTCTCTCTCTCTCTCTCTCTCGCTCTCCTCTCTCTCTCTCTCTCTCTCTCTCTCTCTCTCTGAAGCAAGAGAACACGGCGTATAACGAAGGAAAAGATTCACGTCAATACGACTCTTACATACAAGCGGTAGGATAGACAGTTTATATTACAGCATGAGGACCGAATTGAAGTTTGGTGGTATTCACCGCTGGTCGACGCTTCGTCTCGATAGGTCAGGGACTGTTTCTGAGACAGTATATATCTGTGCCTCGACTCTGCCTAGGTGGGAGGAGGTGCGTCGTCTTTATCGTCGTCATGATCGAGAGAGAGAGAGAGAGAGAGAGAGAGAGAGAGAGAGAGAGAGAGAGTTATATCTAATTCTTAGGTATTGCATCGCAGTGAGTACGATTTATGTAAGGTGATATAAGGAAGAGTGAGTGGTTCGTTGGCTGTAATCTAAATATATACAAACAGAGGCTCTAGGAACTGCTGCAGTCAGCGGTGATCACTGCTGGCTTAGATTACGAGTGAATTTAATAGCGTAGGGAGGTCCAAGCTACTTTACTCTTTTATCAGTGGTGCTTAATTATTATGTCTTCCTGTACAGGGTAAGAAAGACGCTTGGAAAGACTGGTCTTCATAACAACATATGAATAAGGGGGTCCTCTCTTTCGAAATTTGATCAAATGTCTCCTATTTTCGGGAGGGAAGGTAGGTCATTAATCTATTTTTAGTGTTCTGGAAACTAAAACTAGTGAGATTGCTTTGTCTGTCCGTCCGCACTTTCCCCTTCGGCACTTTTGCTTTCCATGCTTTTCTGTCCGCTCTGTCCGCCCTCAGATCTCAAAAACTACTGAGGCTAGAGGGACTGCAAATTAGTATGTTGATTATCCACCCTCCAATCATCAAACATACCAAATTGCAGCCCTTTATTCTCAGTATTTTTTTTTCAAGGCTAAGGTTAGCCATAATCGTGCGTCTGTCAACGATATAGGTCCGGCACCACCAGGCAGTGGTTAAAGTTTCATGGGCTGCTGCTCTTACAGCATTACACTGAAATATAGATCTGTTTTAGGTGGCCTTAATGTACTTGGTTGCGTCGAAGATTCTTTGGCGCATTTTGTACTCGTTTGTTGTAGTAGCGGATTCTTGGCACCGCTTTTTCTAGATTCGATTTTACTTATTTAAAATAAGCCTGTTTGGGAAATCAACTTTGATAAGCAGTTGAATTTTTCTGTCAATTTCAATCTACGTTTCCTTTCAGGGACAGCAGTGTGGGAGGACAACCTTACGTAGGTCCATTTCAACAAAGTTCATGGTCGGGGAGTATTCTCTCTGGCCCTGAGACCAGAAGGACTGAAAGGAGAACTGCAATTCCAAAGTCAACATAGGGTGACCAAAACTAAATCAACTGACTTGACATTTTTCATAATTCTCAAATATTTATGTTCTGGACTGTATGGGCCATAATTAGGTGATTTCAAACACTGATATGCTATCCACAGTACTTTGCCATAAATATTCCCAAAAGATGCGAAAGAGGCAGGAATTTGAACAGCAAACCATAACTCTGGTTGTTACTCTCTAGCTGGTATTTTTGGCGGGTAGGACCTAGCATTGTCATTGGTTTATAATGATGTCATGAAGCTAATCCCTGATTAGTGGTTATCAATATTTACTACTAAGCGGTGTGACGTTTTCAAATATTGCCATTATCATAATCTACGATAACTTTGTCTTGAATTCATACAATTTATGTCATGGCTCTGGACCTCTAGTATGTTTGCACACTTCAAATCAAGACTTGTATGCTTGATTTTGCAATCAGAAAAAGAGAAAATCTCTGTTTCAAAGACAATTATTATCCATATGTCGTCACTGTAGGTGACCAGTTACTTTGTTTTGTGTCTAAGCAAAATTCTATCTCACGCCAAGTGTCCTCAAACATCTTCATAGTTACTGTTGCTAGTGCTGCTATTATCCTTGCTTTTAAGGTCTCAACATAGGTACTGGTGTACTATACACTTTATCCTGATATAACCCCATAGTAAAATCAAGAGGGGCAATGTCTGGTGAACGTGGTGGCCATTCTGTTTGGCCATCTCCCAGTGGATGCATCACTCACACTGGGTCTACCGCTTCTCTTGCGGTCTTCAACACTTCCAATCTTTGTGAACTTTTTATACGAGTCTTTAATGCTTTTAACATCTGGTGGATCTCGTCGATACTCACTTCCGAACTGCAACAGGTGATTCTGTTTCGTGGTACCATAACGCACAATGGGCTTTCCCCTGCAATGACACCATTTCTGCTATTCTTGACTGAGCTGGTGGATAGAGTGATCACAGTGGCATCTGTAGGCAAACAAAAAAAATAACTTTAGTAATTGCTCAACAGAATGTAAAAGTTGTACGGTTATATTCACAATAATTTTAAAGTTATTGATTTTATTAATCAGAGAATGACTTTATGGACGCCCTATGTAAAAAGACATAAATCAAATGGAAGGTATTAGCATACTAATACCTCCCCACCAAAACCATGTCAGTTACAGCAAAGATAATTTATACATATATTTACAAAAACTTTAATTATGAACAATGCATAGAACATTGTTATGGAATCAGAATCGGATATTAGAATTAGAGAACTTTGTAATCATTTTCTTTATCATGTTGTTATTTATCATATAATAAATCATTTCGATCATATCTAAGATCCCATCACCTCTGATCCATACCATTCCAGTCCATTATATAATGGTAAAGGGTATGAGACTGAGTATTGCCATATAATTTACAGGGGATACTATCAGACCCTTTCACATACCCCCAAAACATATTTATAGCCAAGACGGAGCCTCATCACAAATGTGTCGTGTCTATGTGAAGCTTTACCATAGGGATAGCAAGTATTATTATTTATTACATCATAATGTTTCGTGCTACTACTACCATTATTCAAGATCGCTCGAGCAGCATCCTGCTCCCACTGCCTACGAGTCCTTATCATATTGGCCTTAATTCCATTAACACTTATTGTGCCTTGATACAGAAGTGAAAACCTATTTAGGTGGTTTCAGTTACACACACAGACACACACAAATAAATAAATGAATAAATAAATAAATAAATAAATAAATAAATAAAAACAGTAATTTTCGAACTGATATATCTAATATTTTGGAAATGTTTATTTTTTTACATTCTATCCACTGAAATGAGGTTCATATTGTATAAATTTTCAGCCTGTACAATGTATTGTTAAAACATATCTTGTTAGAGAAGTTCTAGACTGGGCTAGTTAGCTGGCTAACAAGCCCCTTTTGATGTATCATATATATCAATAAACTATTTGAATTAGATTTTTTTCATAGCAACTCAACTTGTCAACAGATGTCGCTCGTGTATGGCGTGACGTCACGTCTCATGGCAGTGAGGAGGTTGTGTTCTTTAGAATCCTTGTTTTTCACCTCGCCATCGCTGCTCGTCCCTCGTGTGTCGCTCTGCCTTTAGTTTCTGAAACATCTAATATCTAAACGTTGTTGTCTGTTATATGGTGGAAATCGGGAAAGGTAAAGACTAAGGAAGCTTATTAAGGTTTTTTAATTTGTTAGGTGGCCATTGGTTTTTTATTTGTTACTGTGGTACCCATAGTGTCTTTTAAGTCAGATATTAAGTGTTAATAGATCCATTTTCAGTGTGAAGGTAATTTTTTTTACAGTATTGCTGGTGTAATAATATAATCAGTGTGGATTTGGTGGATATCAAAGTTATTTTAAATATTTTATTCTACCAATAGTTTCAATTTTAATTTTAATCAAGGGTTTATAGTTCATTTTTTGCAAATGTTTTGCTTTAACTGTGGTTCAGAAATGTGTACCTTGTGGGTCCTCCGAATTATTACTTACGAAAATTTACTACAATTGTCTCTAGCTCAAGTGGGTACTCTTATTAAACTGAGGCTTGTGCTTTTAATTTAGTTTTAAAAGTTGAAGATTGAGGATGGTAGTGAGGTTCAATAATGTGAATTATGTTTTGTCAGTGCAAATAGTAACAACTTTTATTTATGTGGATATGATTAATAGCCATTATTTGGTAGTACTAATTTTCCTAAATAAGCAGGAAATTACAGATTTGTCTAATATCTCGGTTAACTATTAGTGGTGGAAATAATTTTTTCCCATCCCAGTTTCCAATGTTAAGGAAGTATTTGAGAAAAATGTTTGGTGAGTGTGGCAAAGTGCAATGGCCTAATCAGGGGTAAATCTTAATAAGCGCTCCGGCCGATTTTTAGTGTAAATGTGTGTATACCTTGAAAGCAGATACTAAGTGTGTTCTAAGGAAGACGGAAATTGGCGGCGGTAAGTCCTATCGGTCTAGAAAACACAACTTTAATATTTGTACCTACAGAAAACAGTCCTTCATGTTGTTGTGTCTGTCGTATCACCTATTTTAATGAGCTCCTGTTCGTTCGTTTGTGTGCTGCGCAGTCTCGAATTGTCCGAATGACGTCACGAAAAAAACTCCACCCAAAAAGTGACATTATAGACTATATCCAATCGTAAATAAGCAAGTTTCAATTTTCTCTGAAACAAAAGAAAGCACAGTTTTTTTCAGCCAATGACAATATATAATGTTACAAAGTCGTAAATTTTTTCGGCAAATACACCTATTTTCTCCAATTAAGCGTTAGTTGCACTAACGCCATGAGTGAATTAGCACGACCTCCTACACGCTCCGATTTTCTTCCCCAGGAAAGTTTCCCCATAGTGTGAGAAAATTGTTGCGTGAATTATCGAGATTTCACAAACTATTATTATGGGCCTATAGAAAGGCTCGTAACTTTTGCCCAAAATCACGGTTTAATCAAGAGTGAACATATTTGCCCGACGTGTAAGGAAAAGTGCCTTCTTGACTTGAACAAAAAAGCCTTTTCGGTGCGATAAAACCTATGTAAGGGCAGCTATTTCCTGTATATATTTTGATTATCGTGTGAAAAATTTGATTATCGTGTGAAATATGCTGGAGTATTGTCTCGGTTAGCCTAATGGCCGCTCAAATTTTTCGGAATTATCATGAAGTGTGCAGGGAAGTTAGTGCCCCTAACGGGGGTCGCAGCCCCCCCCCCCCCCCCCCCCCCCCCCCCCCCCCCCGCACTAGGCCTAGGTAGGGGTACGGCGCTCTAGGTTAGGTTAGGTGGTTTGTTTGGTTAGGTAGTGCCCTGGAAATCACTTTTCTCCTGCTCCCCCCCACCCAAAAACCCGGTTCCACTGGGGTCTCCCCCAAGATTGTTAAATGGGAACAAGGGTGTAATTGCTTGATGCCACCAATATTAATGATCAGTTTAAGCATAATCAATAAAAAATACATCGGAAAAATATATATTCTTCTGCAAACAAGAGACGGAGCTCTCCTTTAGATTTACCAATTTCTGAAGCGTGCCAAAACAGCAAGGATATTTGCAAGGGTAGATTCTAATCTAAACCTAACCTTGCTTAACCCAGGGAACCAGGTCTTTTAGCCAAGAGAGTGAACCACAATTTTATTCAATAAGTTTATACGGTTTTAGGTAGCAAATTTAGGCAATTTTTCTTCAAACTGCGATTGCCAAAGTTTAACCTCTAGGTGGAAATTTAAATTTAGCGTATTTTTTTCTTCAAAACTGCGATGGCATAAGTTCAAATTTCCCTCTAGGTGGAAATGTAATTTTAGATAAATTTTTCTTCAAACTGCGAATGAAAGTCTAAATGTGTGCCATCAGTAAAGGTATTTTTTTTAAAACGGTGATTGCATTCTAGTTAAAAATTTAGTTTGTAGCACATTTGATAATGGTCATCCTTAAATCCGAACATTTTTTGGAACAGTTCTTCGGGGGTGGAAAAAACTGAAATATAGGTTTTCATTAAAGTTGTTTACCTGAAGGCCGTTTAAGCAACGCATGCATTCCAAAATGCCACAAATAAAAATTTAGATTTAGCTTAGCCCACGTAGCCATTTCCAGGTGCAAGATTGTAATTATGAACTGACGGTGTCTAAAACATTGCCGCGACAAGTGGATCACTATTCAGCGATCATATTTTAGAGTGGATTTTCAGTGAAGTTATACATTTAGTTTTAAAAGGTATTAAGACTTTATACCGAAAACTCCATTATCGAGATTTGTTAAAAGGTAAATATCCGTTTTTATTACGTATTGAGATATGATGGATTAAATGTTTACATTGTTAGATTGAATTCTTAGTAATATTTAAGACAATTTTTAGGCGTTTGGGTGAATAACAATGTGTTAGTCCTAGTTTTCATCAATTTTATTTATAATGAAACTTAACATTAGATTTGACCTTAATTTAAGGAAATTAGGTCCGTGATGTTTTGGGGAATTTTAAAGATCCTTATTAGATGAAATATACACGTTTTACCATCCTATAGAATGTTTGTGCATAAATGTCAGATTAAACTCAACGTTCACTGAGAAGAGGAATTGTAGAGTATGGAAGAATTTGTAAAACTTCCATGAACCCAGGGGTCTTAAATTGCTTTTCTCCTGACTGGCGAAAAATTTGGTAGTTTCGTGACTGTTGGTCTTCACTATGGACAGCTGCTGAAAAAAGTTTCTAGCCTCGTGGATAAAAAAGCAGTGGGTAATTTATTTTTTCCTGTAGACCAGAAGGGAAAAGGTAAAGTCGAATAAAGGAGCAGTGACTTTAATTTTCATGGGATAGTTCACCTTGTTGTATGAACACGGGCTGGGTGTAGACTAGAATTATTTCATGGATTTCTAAACTTTAAAACCATGCGTACCAATAAATAAATGATTAAAATTTCAATTCTTGAAATTTACTTGAATTGGTTTAATTTAAAGGATCCTTGGTTAGCCTCAAGATATTTGGGTTAAGATTTCTGATGAAAAAGGTTGAATAATCAGGACTTTGAGCATAGATAGAATGGAGGAAGTGAAGGATGAGGCCAGTAAAAACACAGCAGGTGACTTGGGGAAAAGTGAAATAAATATCTTGGCAGTAAGTATTTCAATAACCAGTCAGGGTATATATGAACCTGATTATAACTACGTTCCTAAAGTTATTAAAAATGTGATTGGTCACCTAAGTAAATTCACACTTTATGATTGATCAACAAGTAGTAAAAATTGCTTGAAGTTTCTTTGGCGCAATAGTTTTCTGTACAGCGTATGCTTTGAACCGCGTCCCAGGAAATTCAACCGCTTCCCGGTGGTGGTGGTGTCCTATAACTTTGCTAGACGCACGATCATGGCTAATTTTAAGCTTTAAATAAAAAGCTAAGGCTAGAGGGCTGCAACTTGGTGCACTTGATTGGAGGGTGATGGATCAACATGCCAATATGCAGCCTTCAGCCTCGGTAATTTTTGAGACCTGAGGGCGAACAGAAAGTGCGGCAGGATAGACAAATCTCAAAAGTTTTCTTTACAGAAAACAAAAATTGTGCTTGGAGACTCAGTTCGTATCGAGGTAGATAGAGCAGTGTCCATTTCTTTCAGAGTAATTGCAAGAAATCCTGCACCATTTTTTTATAGAAACTTTCTAAGAACAGATGGAATGTTTGGTCAGTATCAGGTTAAAGAGAGGGTCAAGTCAAAGATCGCTCATAATAGAATAGCAAGGAAATGTTACTTGGAGTGCACTTAGAATCTGCTGAGAGAAATGGCGTTAGAAACTGGTTCAAGAAAATTATAGAACAGGATGCGATATTAGAGGAAAGATATTAATGCTCATAACCATTAGCTTTTTCACTGAGGCGATCGAAGATCAGTGAGGTTTGAAAAGCATTTTAGGAAAGAATTACAATTTAGTAGAAAGTTATTACCATTAATTTAAGTGGATGAAATACTGCAGCTACCAAGAATGCAGTTTGGAGTTATCCTTGATATTATTTTTAATTATTAAAAGTATTAGTGTTCAAAGGATAGGTGGGAAGTATATGTCTGAACTAGTTGTCTTTCTTAGCACTTGGTAATTAGGATTTTTCTTGCTAAATAGCTTTTTCTTTTAGCGCATAGGAAAATGTACCAAAATGGTTTTAAAATTTGTGACTTTAGATGCCTACTAGATTGATATGGTTATGGACTTTAAAGGGTTTGCTTGTAAGTTTTGGAAAATAGAAAATCTGTATTAATATTAGTTACTTACTGATAAAATACTAAAATTTGAAGTGGTCCATATCCATTCTGGTTCTAGAATGTGAGTCATTGGACATTTCTTTTAGAGCAGTGTCACTTGTATGTCAAAATGGTAGTTTTCAGATTAACTAAAAATATTTTCATGATCATGGTAAAGTGAATTAAGATAAATAAGTCTGCATTCCTAATTTGGACAGATTTTAACTAACGAGAGGGGGCCAACTTCTGAAATCTAGTATAGAATGTTGACATAGGAATTATCGGTCTCTTGCAACAAATTGAATTTCTGGCGGACATAACCTTTAATTAGACATAACATCGCAACAGTGAATTAATCTTAAATGCTAAATCATTGTGGAAAGATAATTGCAAAGTAGTCGGTCCTTTACTATAGGAAATGCTTGAGGCGTAGCCTGAAGCATTTCGTATTGTAAAGGAGATAGGTATGTATAATTGAGAAAAAGAGTATACTTTTAAAAACTGACCTTATGCAGTCGAGAGCTATAGTTCTGATGTATACTAATTTAATGTGGTAATTTTAACTATTTCATAGGTCATTATATCACTAGGCATCCAATATCATAATCCTTGAAAACAGATACATACTGGACCTACCGTATCAGTTTAAGTAACTAGTTTTACACTAGTTATTGGTTTGAACTAAATTGTTCTAAGAAAAGGGTACATGGGTAGAACTCAGATCGCAGCAGCTTTCCCAAAGTGATTTGCAACTTTTTGAAAAATACTGGATATGTTGGGTAAATGCTGTATTTCAATTTTAAATGGCCCATTTTAGTACTTTTTAAGATTTTTAGCCTAGTTTTGGTAATCTCTGGAAACCCATTTGCTTTGATAATATTTTCGGGATTCTAAGTCTCTTCTAAGGCTTCTTGGTTCATAACCTGTATTTTCCAAAGCTGCAAAGCATTCACAGCCCCTTAGGGATTAAGACACGTTTTTAAGTTTATATATACTTTTCGAAATGTTAAACGGTAAATCTTTAAAAAAGTAAATATTCTTTTTGCAGGAATTGTGCAGTTACAAGATCTCAAGCTAAGTAGTCAAACTTGAGTTAGCACCAGACGGACAAGTCACTTCCTGAGAAGCCTTTTCCTGAATTTGAATCTAGGAATTTATTGGAATTCGGAATTGATGGACTAGTCACTTAGAGGCAAATCTTTCTAAGATTTTAAATCCAGGAATTTTTTTTAGACTGAGTATCTTCACAGGTTTTAGTCAATGCTGAAGCACTTAAATATTCCAACCCATAACTGCTTATTTCCCATGGTACTCATGTTCTTGTGGTTGAGAATTTGAATGCTTAGATTACTGTTAATTTTCTTTGAGGTTTCTTGATAGCTAGCATTTCATAGTTAGAGGTTAAACTTGTAAGTGTAACTTGACGTCTGATGAAAATCAAACTTAATCCAAAGTACTCCTCACCATATCTCCTCTGGGTACTTTCCTTGAACTTCTTGACCCATGTCCTCACCCAGCATGGTTATATGGTTTTGTTCCTACCTAAGCATAGTTTTATTGATTAAAATTCAGTAAATTAATTGGACAGATTGTAAAAAGATTTCAAGTTTACCAGAGATACAAAGTGAGTGCTACGAAGTAAAACACGGTACAGTACTTTAAAAATATTAACGAAACTAAATTTTTAAGGTGACATCAATTGATTATAATGTAACTGTGCATACTGTGAATATATGAATATTTGAAACATTTTTAATAAAACCTTACCATTTTCATGAAAGCTTCCAATAAACCCTGCTCCAACTTCAATTCTACAGTCCCACATCTCGAACTTTTTGGGAGAAATCCAGAATTTAGGTACCTTAATCACGCTAGCTAATGCTGAAATCTGCAGGCCAAATTAAATACAGAAGTTTTGGTCCTTGATGAAGGAACTATAGGCTGGTGAATGCACCATACTGACCTAAGGCTAAGGGTCAGGTAGGCCAGCCTAGCTCTCTTGTAGTCAGAATATCTCTTCCTCTTATTAATCATTCGAGGGATTGCACTAAACTGCGTTTTTGTGAATTCGTGGTTATATTCCAATCCAATAGCCAGTTAACACATTGGTATGATCTAATACTGGTTCTGACATAAAAATATTGGTAGACTTGTGATTTATCCAATAGCAACAGTACCAAGTGGTCCTAGTTTGTTTCGTAGACATCAGGGCTGTAACCTTTGCCACTGAATAGATTTGAATGTTACTGGCTGTTTGATGGCTTTGTTTGCTCCGAGATTTTTACTTATATGGTGCTAAAAGGCATTGTTCACTGCATGGCTATTACTTTTACTTAGGCCCTTTCTCACAAGTCTCTAAAACCCCGCCTACACGGTCGAACTTTGCCCGATGTGACGTCAGAAGCGGGAAAAGTCAGAACCTAAATCTGCAGTTTCTCCGCTTCTGATGTCGCATCGAACAGAGTTCGTAGAGCAAAGCTCGACCGTGTGGACAGCCCATAAGGTTTGAGGGAAGCTACCAGTTAATAACTACATATTGTAAAGTACCAATACTCGGTGACGAAGAACTTCCTGTTCTATGGAATTGTAATGTGAAAGGTTTTTGCTTTTTTTCCGAATTGTTGACCAATGAAACTTCGTTTTTGGTCCTGTGGTTTAAGAACTTCATGAGGATAGAAATGTTAATGCCATAAAGATTGACAGGTTAATGCCACTTTGTATTGTAAGTGGTAAGGGGAGGTAGTTATGATTGCCTTGTTTCTTGGGAATGTCTGTACACAGGAAATTGTTTCATTGGGCCTGAATATGCAGATTAAATATCCTAACAATAATGGATACCCTATTTATTTTTAGGACTGATTGAATCCCATGATGCTTGTAGGTATTGGATATTTTTTTTTCATTTTTAAAAATATTCACTAAAAATTGCTCTTGGCTGTTAATTGGGTATAATTGGTTTAATTTTTGCTATTTTGCACTCTGGTGCATTGAAACCCTTAATGGCAGGAAAGAATGGGGACGTATGACCTTGGTTTTGTGACCAAATTAATAATACTTCTGGTATAGCCAGATTTCTTTCATCAGTTGGTAGTAGATGGGCTGTCTGAAGCATTTTAGGTTACTCCACATGCTATAAATAAGCCTGTGTTTATGAGCGCTGCAAAGGTATAAGAGCACTCTTCTGTAGTTTGTGTTAATAGTGAGGAAGATTGGGTAGATATGTACAAAATCTGATGTGTGCACTAATCTGAACTGATCTGGCTAAATATAATTCCGCTAAGCCTGAGGAAAGAAAGTTGCCCAAAATAATACTGAGTGACACTTTAATAACATTACCTTGGATTCATGGAACTGCTCTCAGGTTGGTTGATGCTTTTTGGCGTGCAATATTAGTCGTCATAGTGACATCTTGGGTGATTATTTTTTGGCGTTAATGTTCATCTCTCTTCGTGCAGGTATTTTATATTACCAAAAGAAACTACTCTTGAGGGAACTATTTTCTTCTGCATCCTATGTATTGACTGGTGTCTACTGTGCTCCTTGTAATTGCAGAGGGTGGCAAAATTACCCAGACTCGATTGTTCTTGGGGGTGTGTTCTTTGGCACTTAAAAGTGTGAGCCTGCACTGGACATCCTATGCAAAATGCTGCATTTAAGTTTTGTTGTATTTGTCAAGCTTGCTCTTAAGCCCCGTCCACATGGTCAAACTTTGCCCGACAGACTTTATTCGATGTGATGTCAGAAGCGGAGAAACTGCAGATAAGGTTCTGACTTTAACCGCTTCTGACGCCACATTGAACAAAGACTGTCAAGCAAAGTTCGACCATGTGGACGGGGCTTTAGAATTTTACTGTTGATGGATTTGCAATTACGCTGACTGCGATATTAAGGTGAAATTTTTTGTTTCTGGAGAGACTTGGGACTGACTTAGTAATAACCAGGAGCTGTCACTTTCAATTGGACGCAATTTACCTTGAAATAACACTGAAGTTCCTTACATTTGTGATGCAAGCATTTGCAGCTTGATTTGGGTTGAAGCATGATCATTCCAAGCTACAGAAGAATTTCACATGTATGTTTAAATGAGACCTTAGTGTGTTCACTGCTGATTGGTGAGCATGTCACACTGGCTATTTCAGATGTAATTTTTTGTGTGTATTTTTTCAAACCTCGAAAAATTGGTAAATTGCTATCCTGATATATATAGTCTCCTCTCCCCAGTCTTTGGAGAGCTGTAAGATAAATCACAATTTCAGGTGCTGGATCAATACTCAAGTTCCTCTTTGCCTTCACATCTACAGGTGTTATGCACGTCATTTTAAATTACTTTGGTTTACTGGATCTCTTAATATCCTCAAAGGAGCTTGAGTATGACCCTGACTTAAATACCGGACTTCAGTCAAGTATTCCTTTGCGGCAGCAGAATAATTATGGCCAATGTTTTTCTATCTGGTAATGTTTTAATCTTCAAAATCGGCAAAGAATGGGTTCTTGTGAAGAAGTGACAGTTATCTCTTGCGACAGCAAATTATATCTATGTATGACTATACTCAATACTTTATTCTGGTATAAAGATGGTAGAAATCTACCTTATAACAATGATCACCTACCACTTCTCTACTAATACTGATTAGTTAAATGTTAGGTAAATATGAATGTGGCATTAGGCAGTTGGTAACTGGGGCCTAGTTTTCTGTGCCGTTACTTTATAATTAAAATTAATGATTGTGGGATTGGAAGCTATTGAGTCAGTCACTAAGATGCTTGATTTTAATGGACCAGTTAATCTTCTGCTCTGGTAGAGATGCTTGCTTCCAATAGTTAATTGGTTTGTGATCCTCTTATTGTTGGTTATACTTGTGTATTCGATGTAATTAAGAAACCTACCTTTGATTAATCATAGTCGACTTGGTGTATTTTGTGTAATTTAAGAAACCTACATTTGATTAATCATAGTCGACTTGGACATTAATCAATATTACGTTGCTTTGGCCATATTTCTTGATGCTTTAAGCTTGAGTGAAGATTGCATTACTTTTTATTGATCAGTAGCTTTACCCAACTTTGATGCCATAACCCTAAATGAAGGCTTGAATACATGAATGTAACTTTCTTTAAATTTAGAAAGTCATTTCAGTTTCTAACCTTATTTCTCACAAAGTACCCTTGACTTGTTTCACGTGCCTTCAGCAATCTGCTCATTTTCGCCAAAACTAAAGCTGAGATTGGAATGGTTTTAAAGAATTTAGTACATTTCTACCTTGTAAATCATTTTATTCGTACGCCTTATGACAGCTATGCCAACGTTCCTGAAGATGCAGCAGACATTCATCTACATAACGTAAACACTGGGGCAACATTCCTGGAGATAAAGATGCAACAGGTATTCCTTCATACTAGTTATGGCAACGTTCCTGCAGTTGAATACAAGATATAAAAGCATACATAACGCAAGCCTTGTGGTAACATTCCTGTGGTTTTAGATGCAGCAGATGTTCTTATTAGTTATGGGAACATTCGTGAAGGTGACAAAATTTAGCAGAGATTCAACATTTGGTAGTAGTTAAAGCAACGTTCCTCGAGTTAACTAGAAGATATAGCAAGAATTCTCATCTTACTTACACGGAGCCCCAGCACCACATTTAAAAATGGAACTGGTCAAGCAAGGAGAGTGATACTGGAGGGAAGTCTCGAAGAGCTTATGAGTGTCTTTCGGTGACAGCAACATTTGATCTTCATCAGGAACTAGTTTATTTCTTCTACAGCAAAAGTAGCTTTAATTAACTTTTTCCCCCCTCAGGAACCAGTTGCATTTCTTAGAAGATCCTCTTCTACAGGAACAGCAGCTTATGCAAATTTCTTTCCCCTTCAGGAACTAGTCTTTTCTTCAACTATATTCTCCTACAGGAACAGCAGTTATATAGACTACCGCCCCTTTCAGGAATTTGTTTATGTTGACTCCTTTCCCCTTCAGGATTTTTTTTCTCCGACAATTCTCTTCTACAGTAACAGCAATTTATGTAAAGTTCTGTCCCTTTCTTGAAATAGTTTTCTCATTCAACTATTCTCTTCTTCATAAACAGTTTATGTAGATTTCTGTCCCTTTAGATAAAAATAAGTGATATTTTTCGGCTATTCACTTCTTTAAGAACTATTTAAATACAGACTTTTCTCCCCTTCAGAAACTTCTAACATTTCATCACGGACCTGTCTCTTTCTTCAGGAACATCTCATATAGACTTCTCTCGCCTTAAAAAAAAAAAAAAAAAAAAAAAAAAAAAAAAAAAAAAAATAAGAGAAAATGAACGCGATGCAAGGAAAATAGTGTTCAATGGTGCCACTTTTTAGACTTCTCTCTCCTTTAGAAACACCAAACGTTACCTGCTTTTGTTGTACCTCTCTTGTTGACATCTTTCCTCTAGTAACTGTAAAAAAAACAAATTGAATTGTCAGAATAAAATAAAACTTCTTAGTTTAATAAACTACGGATTTTTTAATACCTTGTTTTTCAATTGTAAACTTCAGGTAGAACCAAAGCATAGTCTGACATTAACATAATTCTTACCACAAAATTGTGAAATGCTAATCTCACAATTTTATAGAAACAAGAAAAACATTCTTATAAAATGTTAGATAATGGAAATTAACTTCCATCAGTTTAAACTGGGGCTGCATGTTGGCAAAATTACCCCATAATGATTGATAAAAGCATCATACCCAGTTTTTAGAATTATCATATTAAAAGCAACAGCTACCAACTCTTGCCACGCTCTCAAGATCTGATTAAAGAAAGTTATGATGTCTTACAAAACCGTCAAAATTGCATTAGTCTTTAATTTTTTCCGGAATGTCTGATATTTAGAAAAAAAGGGGGAAATAAAAGATGAACGTATTTTAAGAGAAATGGCAGAAAGACCAAATTCCACAGTAGGGAGGGATTCAGAAGTTAATTGTTTTAAGATTTTAAATCATTTACTATTGTGATGATCCTAGGCAGTCTGGAAATAATTATTGAAAATGCACATGAACGAACAACGGAAAATAAGTAACCAATTACTGGCAGAAAGACCAGACCCCACAGTAGGGAAGTCCTCAAAACTTTTCAGACTTCTTTCCAGTGACAATCCTTAACACCCAGGGATTTTTCATATTTGGATGATCGGAATGCTGGGGGGAGAGTAAATTGGCCTTTGCTGATGTACAGTCCTATTCAAGTGCAGGATTGTCATCAGTTTATCAATTTCATTTCATTTTTACATCTAGCCATACTTTCATTTCAGCGCTGAATGATCTTATAGGTCCCAGCGCTTGGGCTATGCCCTAAATTCCATAATCCATCCATCCTAACACCCATGAAATAATGGTTGGATTTCCAGTGACAATCCTTAACACCCAGGAAATAATGGTGGGAAATACGAATAAATTGAAAGAATTATACAGGTACTGGCAGAAAAACCAAACCACAGAAGACCTCTTGTAAAAGACCACAAGAGCTAGCCAATATTTTTTTCAGTGGTAATGTCTGATATTCCGGAAATAATGACTGAAAATACAAAAGAAAATAAGGAAGTACAAGTACTGGCAGAAAGACCAGAATCCACTGTAGGGGGATATAATGACATATTTGTCCCAGTGGTAGTTCCTGGCATTGGAGAAATAATGGATATTTGTCCCTGTGGTAGTTCCTGGCATTGGGGAAATAATGGATGTAAATACAAAAGAATCAACAAAGGAAAAGGAGTATACAAGTACAATACTGGTTGGAAATACACAGCAATGAATAGGAGAAAATAAGTAAGAGTACTGGCAGAAAGACAAAAACCCACAGCAGGGACGCAATGAAAAATAAAATGCAATATTTGCTCCAGTGGTTATTTCTAACTTAATTCCACACAGGGGAGGTATTGAAAAATAAGATATTAGTTCCAGTATGACATGGTCAACTTGAGCAGTTTTATATCAAAGAATGAGCTTCATATGGTACAAACTTCTTCTTGAGTAGTTCTATATAAAAGAATGAGCTTTAGAAAGTACAAACTTGGTCAAGGAATAGCAGACTACTTTCTCAGACGAGCAATCTTTTATAAAACCAGCATGATTTAATTAAGTTTTGCAAGAGCATATTCATAATGGTACAAGTTCAAGACTCCCAATTCTGACCAACCATAGAAACAAAACATTCAGCTAACAAATTGAATGGTCACTGAACGTTAAGGAAATCAAGCAAAGATCCTGGCTACAATCTTTAGAACAATTGAACATCGTTATGGAAGAAAGCCGATTCATAAGCCCTTAACTTGGCATGAACTGGAAAGTGAAAGACCTGGCACATAAGCCCTTAACTTGACACTAATGCATTGCTGAGTTTAATCATTGTACGGTATTAGGTTAACAAATTAGGCTATGCTTACTTGACCAGAAGGGAAAATTCCAATAAACTGCAATATGCCATAACCTTAATGCTTTTGGACCACATTACAGCACTGTAACAAAGCGTGTTGAAGGCACACCACCCTCTGTACTTACTAACAACTATCCATTCCATGACTTGTACAAGGAAGGTGGGGTGGCCAGTGCTCAAACCAAAAAACAGCCATCCATTGATAAACTGGAGCCAATTTTCTACAACCCCATGAACGTCACACATTCAATCCAAATTAATAATGTAATCAAGGTTAAAAACTTTAAGAGGTAGACAATTCTGAGAAACTTAACAATTCAGGCATCTACAGTAGTGTAAGCATGTAAACCACAGTACAAAAATGCATGCCAACCAACAACAAAATACGAAAATAAAAAGGAAATTAAACTCTCATAAAATTAGATTGCCAACTTTTGGCAAAAAGTAAATAAAGAAAAAACAAGAGATCACCTCAAATATCTGAAGCCCTGCCCACGCTAACGGGCACAGCCCGATAGGCAAACTCTGTTCCCATAATCCGTTCACTATACTGACTGACAGAGTATGGAGCCAGAATGGGCTACTGCCTGGTGACACTGCTTCAGAAGCAAGAGAAAAATATAAACAGCTGGAAGTTATAGAAACGCATGCCCACTAGCGTGGAGAGGCCTAAGAAATCACCAGTCAACACCAGCCGGAGGCTTCCGACGAAGCTGCAAAACCTCTCAGAACAGCCAAGTACCATATCTAAAACCCTTTCACATGCTTTGAAGTTTATGATACTGTTGGCAAGCTATTGGATCAGACTCCAAGAATAGTGACTACCGCCAAGGGACCAGGGTAAGGAGTCTCCTCTACACAAGAGTACCCATGAACACCCAAGCCAAATTCTATGGCTGCTGGGTGTTAATGAACAAATGCTGTACCCTACCCCTCAAACGAACACACCACATAATACATTGTTTCTTCAAAAAACCTGAGAGAGAACAAAGACATAACTCTGGCTACAACATTTATTTCGAGCACCCAAAACTGAAGAGTGAATGTGGCGATAAATGTAATGATTGTATCTTGGAGCAAAACAAAGATAGTTTCCACTGCACTGATTACTTGCACTGATTACTGTCTCTGAAGCGATACATTGATGAGTCAGATATTTGATTCAAATTATGTTTTAAGCTGATGCAAGACCAAATACGGTAATTTTGTTAAAACGATGTTAAAGATAATCTTAAATTTTAAAAGTCTATCATCAATTTAAACCTATAATTGAGGATATAAATCTTAGATAAAAAAAGTCAGTATTGTGTTAAAGTGGCAATGGGTTCATTTGATAGGCGCCATCCATTAAAATGTTACAAGTTTACTAGACTGATAACTGAAAGATTAAAACCTCAATTGAATAATTATGTATGGTACAAACTTAAGGCAACTATGAACATTGTTACTAATGTTCAAGGGTAAAAGACTACGCTCACCTTGAAGTAATGCTGCTCTTGGTTTGTAATCAATTAAGTTTCCTTTGCTGTATAACGTGAACTGTAAGCACTGTTTATGAAGTACACCTGAAAAGGAAAATCTACATTAGGCTCACCATTTTTACTGAATAAGTTAGATTTTCCTAACAAATTTATGCCAAAAACAAACCAACATTTCAGTCATGACTCTCAGTATTTCTTCATCTTTTTTTTTAACTGTAAATGTTTAATATGATTCTTACTAAAATTTTAATTTTACAGATTTTATTATAAAACTACCTAAGCTAGGATGCAGGCCTAAGCTCCTAGGCTCTTATCTTAACTCTTCCATTTCGTGTAAAACATGGAAATGATTACTGAAAATGCATATAAATACGTTACATGCAATCCTTAGTAATAGAATATGCAAGTGGTCTAAGAAAATGGCCACATCTGTACTTACCCCTAAGCTAGTATGCTGGCCTAAGGTCTAGGCTCCAACCTAAAAATGACATTTTATAGTAAAATGAGTTTTTTTAAATATACTTACCTAGTAATTATTTACTAACCATTTCAAGCCCGTTGTTGCGTAAGTTTTCTTGAATATCTTTTTGTATATCAGCTGTATCTTTTTGAAATTTTGGCACAGCATGTTTTAGATGCTCCGGATTTTGGGCAATATAATGAACTACCAGAATACATTCAGGCAATTTGCTCTTGAACTTTTTCAATTTCCTCAACATTTGTTGTAGATATCTGAACACCTGTCCTTGGCTTAGCTAAGAGTTAGGTAAGAAGACACACCCACTCGTTTCTCACTCAATCTCTTCTCAACCTCCAGAGTGGAAGAGTGTACTACAATATGGGTTTTTTACATTTTACATACCCAAAATATTGTCTGAGCAGACTTGGAATTGATGGAAGGAGTCTTAGTGGGTCCACTAGTAGATTGAGAAGTTCTGGGAACCGTTCTTCCCAAAACCAGGATTGAGCTATTAGGGTTGTTTTGACATTCTGGTGTGACTGGAACTTCATAAGAACTTCCCTGACCATTCTGAAGGGAGGAAAGGCATATAGGTCCAGATTTGACAAATCTACCATCATCGCTTCTGTCGTCCATGCTAACAGGTCCTGAAAGGGAAAACAGAATAGTGGGAGACAGTGGTTTTTGAACATTGCATATAAATCCAACTTTGGTTTTCCCTGCAACTTCCAAAGTTTTGCATGTACTCAATGGTCCAATGTCCACGCCGTTGGAAGTATTTGCTTTTGACAGCTTAGCTCGCCACAACAACATTGCACTTGGCTTGAATGAACCTCGTTATCGTTGCGTTTGATTCTGGTCCACCCAAATCAAGAGGCATTTGATTGTTTGGTAAAGGGAAAATGAATGTGCCCCCCCTTGAAGCCTGATGTAAGCTAAGGCCGTGGTGTTGTCTGCACGAACTGCTATTTACCTTGTTGCAGACTTCCAAGAAAAGTTGCAGACCTCAAAGAATTACTTTTAAATCTCTCAAGTTGATATGCAAACACTTCTGATGATGAGACTGTGTTCCTGATATCTCTTTTCCTCCCAAGAAAACTCTCCAGCCTTAATCCAGCATGTTGGAGAAAAGCTCAGGTCGTCGGGGTTCAACACAAAGAAATTTTCCCTCCATCAACCTGTCTATAACTGAAGAGGCCTCATGAAACGTCTCTCCAACCTCACAAATTGTTCTAATGATGCTAGAGTGCCCAGCAGGGTCACCTACTGCATGTTTGACCACTTGCCGAGAGAGAGAAAGAGGTTGACCTTCTTCAGGCAGTCTCAAACCCTTTAGGGAGAGGGAGAAGCCCAAAAACTGATTATTTTTCTGAATCCCCAAATAAAGCATTTGTTGAGATGGAGTCAGTTGCGATTTTTCTAGGTTTAGAAGCAAGCCTATGGCTTGAGCTAATAGAATCATCTTTTCAAGATCCTTCATGCACTTGCCCTTTGAGGGCAAGGAATTAGCCAATCGTCCAGGTATAGTAATATTTTCCCAGGAGATGAAACCATTCGGCTAATGGGGCGAGTACTCTGGTAAAAACTTTTGTTGCTTTTGACAACCTGAAGCATAAGCCTTGAAATTGGAACACTTGATTTTTTAATACAAACCTAAGGTATTTCTTTAAATCCCAATGAACAGGGATATTGGAATAGGTGTCTATCATGCCTAAAGAGACCATCCAGTCCCCTTGGTGTATGGATGCTCGGACTGACTGAACTGTTTACATACGAAAATTCCATTTGGTTAGGTACAAGTTCAGAGCAAACACATCTAGTACTGGCCTCCAGCCTCCTGTGGCCTTGGGTACCACAAATAGTCTGTTGCAAAAACCATCAGAGTCGTTCTCGACTAACTATCACTTTTCTATGAGAACAGCAACTTCTTTGGCGAAGGCTAAATACTTCCTTGATCGTACGAAGTAGGCCATCAATGAAATAGGAGTGCTGGATAAGGTAAGGCTCTTCCCCAGAGGGAGATGGAATACCTTCTTTTTATGCTTCTATCACCCACTGATCTGGCCCCTTTTGTTCCTAATTTTTCCAAAAACAACTGTAATCTTGCCCACACTGGTGCATGCAGGATAATAATAAGAATCTCACTTGAGAGTTTTAGGTTTAGAGGGTTTCTTGATAGTCTTTGGGGTGAAGCAAACATTTGTCCATAGTCTTGACTGTGTTCTCTGTTTCCCGCCTCAAAAGAGGGAGGTTGCGATGGAGAGGATGATTTGGGTGCAGTGGTGGTCCAGTCTCTGGAGTGCCTCATTGACTGAATCAGTAAGTCCTGCATCGATTTTTTTTTTGTGAATGCAAACCTATCTCCTCTACTGCCTCCTGTGGAAAAATGCATATGATCCAAAGGGGATTAAGAGAAGTGGTAAATCCTTTGCTTGCAAAGGATATGCACAAGTCTCTTTTGGAGATCACCCATTGTATACAGCGATGCTATTTCCATGGAGCCATCTCTCACTGCTTTGTCGGCGCATGAAAGCACACTATACCAGTCCGATGCAATATCTTCCGAGATGTCCAAGTCCTGAATCTTTTTCGCTAATGCCTCAGTGGACTAGTCCAAAAAACTAATAACTTCAAGTAACTTAAAGAGGTTTTTAAGAAATACTCCATTTCCAGGGCTGAGAACATAGTTTTTAGCCCCAAAAAAGCTGATCTACGTGTTGGGTCTATAAATCCAGAGATGTACCCCTGGGTGAAGGCCACCACTCCCAAGGAGAGAGCTTCTCCAGTAGCATATGAGTGGTATCATTAAAAGCCAAACAGGAAGGTGAAATAGCAAAACAACTTGCCATGTCATCTCTTTTCAGAAAGCCAGGTCTCTGTCTCACAAATGGCTTTCTCTGAAGAAGATGAAAATACCATTTTTGGAAGTTTGCTCAAGTCCGAGGGTTGATTGTTTATCACGAATGAGGAAGCAGGAGACGAAGGTGCTAAAGGGGTGAGGAAGTCATGAAAGTTCACTAGAGGATACTTGAGCAAGGCTGCACAAGTGGTAGTCGATTCTTGGTCCAAGTCTTCTTCATCTGAAGAGATCAAGGAGAGCAAACGATCACCAGGTGCTACCAATGATGAAGCAGCAGCCAACCTCTGAAGGGGACCCAGGATATTGTCCATCTGCTTCTGAAGTGAAACTAAAGAAGGGTCTACATCAGTAAGAAACGGTGGAACAGAAGCAGTCACACTAGTAGTTGAAAGCACAGGGCGCTTGGATGAAGTGGACGAAGCAGCAGAGCCTGGCACCACACAAACTGAGTACTCACCTGAGCTCGAATGCTTTGATGCCAAAGAACTCTCAGGTGCCAAATCATGAGTAGGCACTAGAGGGCACTGTTTTGCAGACTGGCGCTGTGAGAAATGAGAGGATTCTTTAGTTATTGGGTGCTTAGCTGACAATGGGCGCTCCAGAGAATTACAAGAATACACATGAAGATCCAAAGGTTGCCTGGTTGCTACATTAAGCCTCTTTGGCTGCAAAAATCGTTCAGGGCTGTCCCACTTACTGCACGAAGTTTGGGGGCTACATGAAGATCTCCAAAACCTTTTTCTAGGTAGTGGAGCGGAACTATCTTTGAACAAGGAGAGCTTTTTCAGTGGACAAGATTGTCCAAAAATCTCCACTGGTGCCCTTGATTGGGGCTAGAATCACTAGGAATTAGACAAAGTATGCCTCACTAAGACGTCTTTCCAATGGCCATCTTTTGTCAGCACCTGGGATGCTCCAGGTGTAACCGTGGGGGTGACTGGTCAGACCCCAACGACCTCCCTTGGGCCTCCAGCATGCTTCCTCCCAGGGCTGGGGGAGTATAGCAATGACCTCCGCCTAGGAGAGTCAGTGGGACGGACAGCCACCTCCTCCACTGGCACTTCATTTGAATGATTCTCACTCACTTTATCCAAAAGTACCCTCATAGATTCCCCTATATGGGCTTTTGTGGAAGCAAGAGTATCAAACTTTGTCAAACCTGTCTTGGAAGCTGTTGTAGCGATCTGATTTGAGTGTGTGAAACGGAGATAGGAGACAGTGATTGTGGAGGAGGACTGGGAATAGGAGATATTGGTTTAGCAGGGGTGTGAGAAGAATATCAGAAACACCTGATTTCTTAGTCGCGTCTTGCATTGCTAGAGATTTAGTCCTGGCTCTAGAAGCCACTTTTCTTTTATCTATCTCTATCTTAATATTCGATGATAAACTCATCCGCTGTTTCTCTTTCCATCTACTGCACTCCTTACAAGTCAAATCCCTAGTGCAAACTTGGTCCCTACATGTTGTACATAAAGTACGTGGGTCATAGCAAGCCTTAGTCAACCTAGTATTGCAGCCCCTGCTGCAATACCGAATACTCAACGCTCTAGAATTAGACTTGCCTACTAGCCACTAAAGTCGATAAAGGACAAAGTCGGTAAGTCCCCTGAATAATTTTGAGTCAAAATTGTTTAAGTCGTAATCAATTCTGCCCCCCACCCCCCACCACACCAAAAAAAAAAAAAAAAAAAAAAAGCCAAAGGCTATCAAGGCACAAAATACTTCACCAAATCTGGGAAGAGCTCAGCTGCAAACCAAAATGAAGTCGAGTTTCCAACATCTTGTTGGTCTGAAGCTGGCAGAAACAAAATTGAGCTCTTGGCCGAGGTATTCCCCTTTCGGTTGCCTCAAAAATGGGAGGGGGCCAGTCACCTACATAAACAAAACGTGATCGATACCACTTATGTACTTTCAAAATTTAAGCTATCATCGCCTAAAAAACTCTAAACTAAGTAATTACTGGATAAGTTACTATATATATAAAATAATCTATTTCATGTAAAACCATGAACATAACTAATGAAATTGCATAAATAACATTGCATGCAATCCTGTACAATTGAATATGCAAGTGGTGTATGGAAACAGCCGCATCTTTAATAACTCCTAAGCTAGGCTGCTCCGAAGGTGCCAGGTTCTTACCTTACACTCTTCCGATCCATGTAAAACCATTTAAATAACTTGTGATATTTCATAGACAGACAATTTATTCAATCCTATGACATTGTATATGCAAGTGGCCTAAGAAAATTACCACATTTGAATTAAGCCCAAAGCTAGGGTGCTGGCCTAAGGTCCTTGGCTCTTTCATGAACTAGTCTATTTTGTGTAGAGTCATGAAAATAAGTAAATACCTTCAAAGTTCACATTTTCTAAGCTTTGGCACCTTCCAATACAGATATTGCATGCAATCCTATGCAAATGGAAATGAAAATTGCATTTAATATAACCAACTTCATACATTCCTAACCTAGCTAGGGTAGTACACTAAGGTTCATGACAACCTACCGAAACATGAGACACATATATGGCCGAAATTAAGTGATATAAGACACCCTGGAGTCAACCCTAAACTTTAAACACTAACTGAATGGCCAGGGTACGTTTTAAATGTCTTCACATTTACCTTTACCTAAACTTTTACACCTTCAAATACAGATACTTTATCTTACTTTTATTTTTGAAGTTTCCTGAAGCTTCCCAGGCGCTGACATTACAAATTTCAAAGGATAGTAAAATTAGTACAGGGTTTGGTAGAAGAATGCAGTCCAAAGGCCTGTTGAAGGTTTTCTGGAAAATAATTGGATCATTGATATTTTAAGGCTTACAAATAATTTTAATTTTTGCATTTAAATTCTCAAACATTTTATAAGACAATACCTTAACTTTAAGATTTGGTGCATTCAATTGGAAATAAGGTAATTCTTGGCAATAACTCTGGATAATTCTATACAATAGCTCCGCCACAAATAATTTTGATAATATTTTTTTTCTGACGAATTACTTAGTGTTTTATCAAAAGCTGACCTTTTTTTTGAGGAGGAACAGTATTTTTACCCTATTTGTTAACTTTTACAATCTTGGGGGACCACCAGTGGGAAACCAGGGTTTCTGGGTGGGAAATGAATCAAAGAATCCGTTTTAACATACGAATAATGGCACATGTAGAACTAGCAATAAACAAGGCCACCAGCTAACCTAAAAAAAACACCTAACCTAATCTAGTAGCCGTATCATTACCTAGCAGGGGGGGGGGAAGCTTAGCCCCCCTGCAACCCCCCTTACACAGCCATATTAAATATAAGATAGCCTAAAACCCTTTGGGTACTTACTTAGGTTGGAGGGTAAAGGTGAGCTGCCATCTTTAAGAATGCATGGAGCCTATGATCCAATGCTTTAAAATATAATTTGAAATAGGCAAGAGCCAAGTATCCAACAAACTGATCCTTTCGACGAACGTATTTAGGCAACAGATTCTTCAAATCCTGCCACCGCCTCTCAATAGTATTAGTATGAACTCCAGTATGTGGGTCCACAAAGTTCAAGGAGTGGTTGACTCTTAAATGAAGAAATCCCTCCTCATTTAGGCAATCGTATGCCTTCCAACAGTTAGAAATGATGGTAGTGCCGAGCTCTATATAATCACTTTCACTTTTAATAACATCGTGTTCTTGGCAGTACTTCATTATTCTTTCGATGTTACCACAATAATGCAAGACAAAATCTTTATAATTTAAATAACAATTGAGACAAGAACTTGGGAGAAAATCCACAGAAATTAATGTCAAAGTAGATGGTAAATGAGAAACCACACCAGAAGTTGAAGGTTCACACGCTTCCATGGCTCTCATAAGACTGAAAAATTAGCGGTGGAAATTGTGTGATAAGTGTCGAAAAGTGTTAGTTTCCTAGTAAAACTGTGACCTGATTGAGTATCCAAGTCACGTGATTCTAGTTTTGTTAAAATGCTAGTCGCAAGTAAAATGTGGATAATCCTCATTGGTTAAAGACTAAGATGTTTGGGTGACGTCTTGCTACGTAGAATACAGTTGATGTAATAATGACATAATCTATGTTTTTAACGTACAAACGAACAAACGAGAGCTCAGTCTTAAGTGGAATTTGAGAGAGTTATGAAGTCGAGGGACTTAGTTTTTATTCAGGTGGGTCAAATTTAATTTTGATTTTTAAACCACTTCCAGACTTAGCACTGCTTAGATTTATATATCAAATGAAACCTTGGACTTCCCTCTTTTTAGTGAAAGTACTTAAATTTGATAACTTGCTGGCGGAGCTATTGTATAGAATTACCTAACTCTACACGGACTGAAAGGAACGGTCCTGCGAATGTGACAGCCGGTAGGGATTGGGGAATCCAATGTATTTTGCCATGTTTAGTAATGGCCGCTGGGGTTTAATTACAGTCGATCCCCACAAAATAACAGTAAATTCTTAATAAGCAACCGAAATGCTATGGGAAACTGCAATTTCCAAAGAAATGCCTATGCAGATTTATTACCTAGATCTACCGGAAACAAAATTACATCAAACATGACCACCCTCATCTTTACCTAACCTAAGGTGGTAGGTTTAGGTTCATGACAGCCTACCTAAAGTAACCCATATTAAAACCAAATATCTAGCTGTTGCAAGCGACCCTATGCAATGGAATATGTAAATAGCCTAAGAAAATGGCAGTCATCGAACTAACCTTCAAGTTAGGGTGGTGGCCTAAGGTCCTAGGTTCTTACCTTAACTATTCTGTTTGTCGTAAAACCGTGAAAATAACCAATCATTATAAGTATCTACGTAGGTTCTTACCTAAACTCTTGTTTCATCCAAACCATGAAAATAACTCATTATTATTGATCCCTGATATGGCAAGGGTGGTGGCCCAAGGTTCTATGCTGTTACAAAAACTCTTGTTTAAAGTAAAATCATGAAAATAACTACTGAAGTTGCATATACAGATGCTGCATGCACAGGTACTTTATCTTACCTTTATTTTAGGAGTTCCCCGAAATTATCCCGACGATGATGTTCCGATGGATAAGGTTACAGGTTTGGTGGAGTTGGAGTAGTGAAAGTGCAGTCTGCAGTTCTGGAATCTGAAGTTCTGAACTTGAGTTGTAGGTAGGAAGCGTTCCAGACTTCCAGTCAGAGTTGCCACGTCACTAAAACCGTTTCCCCCTGCACCAGAGGTGATTTTCCCATACTTTCCCCCACACACTAAATGTAATAATAGGAAAAACGAAAATGAAGTATTAGTTTTTAGTTTCAATTCACAGTGAAAGTAACCATTCCAAATTTTAGGTAAATAAATGAACTCTGTTAAAGAAAATGTGTTTACAAATTTAATGCATTTATAGAAAATGCAAATGAATATCTCATTACAAAAGTAAATTGATTCAACTCTAAGAATTAGTCACAGAGCTTTGTTTACTTTAAAGAGAAAAAATGAGATTTGACATGAAAAATTATATTAATGTATTGAATTTATATTGCATGTAAATAGATTATAGACTGTTTCACCGCAAAAGTCATGGTTGTAAAAACATTAATGCCTTTAATCAATGAGAAGGATACAGGGACGGGACTCAGGAAACTAATGAAAGTACATTTTTTTGTAACATTATAAAAAAAATCTTTCAATCACTGAGAATTTAATTCACTTCACTGTCTGCACTTCAGCTCTCCACTTCCCATTCCCACCTATATTGTTTGGGCACGGTAACGTTTATCAGTTACTTTAGGCGTAATTACGAAAAATAAATAAATAAATAAATAAATCACAAACAACATCTTTGTGATTAATATTAAAGCTCATCTCGCAATCCTCATCGGAAACTGGCTAGGATGAAGCTAAACTGAGATTAAAAATCACAACTCTGAACCTGAAACACGATGTCCTTTAAAATGAGCAAGTGCTGAGTTTTTCATTATGCTGAGCTGTTTAATATTTAGCACCGATACGTTTTATATTAATGTTTCATTTTGTTTCCGTTTGGAATATTGAAGAAAATCATATTCACAGGAGAAATAAGTGAAATTCCCCTATATTCCTCTAAACAAAGGTAATTTTCCCCGTAGGTTTCCCCTGGCCCCTACGGACACCAGAACTCCCCTACCTAAGGGGATTCACTATACACTGCCTGTATTGTAGTTCTTGTACCATTATATATACGGATATATGTTTGATTTTAAATCATAAAACCATAATAAAACGTGACGATTATACGAATAAAGTTACAGCCACGAAGGAAAATTTAAAGACTGGAGATGCTCAGTGCTTTCGTCTTATTACCAAGACATGGTCACAGCAACTAAATATACATAGAAGCAAGGGCCTATGTAAATAGTGGGTACAAGTCAACAGATTAAAATCGAAATCTACTTATCGGTAATTCTCTTTCTTCTGCCTTTCCATTTCTTCTTTGAACACACACACACACAAAACACACACTACACACACACATATATATTATATATAATAATATATATTACGATATATATAATATATATATATATATATATATATATTATATATATATATATTTATACACACCAACCACCACACACACACCACACACACATATATCTAGTATATATATATATAATATATATCTATATATATATATAGTATATATATATAGATTTATACACACACACACACACACACACACAACCTAATATATATCTATCAATATATATATATATATTAGAATTAGGATATATAATATATATATATATATTATGTAAGCAAGTAAAAAAACTAAAAAAAACCGACAAACAAGAATCCAAAAATTAAAACTGTTTAACAAGAATAAATTTCACAGTCCAGAAAAATAAAGATTAAAACTTTTCACAGGCTAGGTTGTTTCTTCCTCACTTTAATCTACAAGCAATCGAATGAAAAAAAAATCATATTTAGTATGAAAAAGAAATTTCAGGCTTAGGTGACATATACACACACTACACACTCACACACACATACACACAGACACACAGACACACAGACACAGACACACACACACACACACACACACACACACACATATATATATATATTATATATATTATTATATATATATATATATATATATTATATATATATGTATATATATATATATAATATAGATATTATATATATATATATATATATATTATATATATATATATGTATATATACATATATATATATATATATATATATATAGATATATTATATATAGATACGATATATATGTATATGTAGATATATATATATACTATAGATATATATATATATATATATATATATATATATATACATATCTACATATATACATATATATATATATATATATATATATATATATATATATATATACTATATATATATATATATGTATATATATATATATATATATAGATATATATATATATATATTTGTGTGTGTGTGTGTGTGTGTGTGTGTATGTCAACTAAGCCTGAAATTTCCCTTTTCATACTAAATATGAATTTTTTTTTATATTTTCATTCGATTGCTTGTAGATTAAAGTGAGGAAGAAACAACCTAGCCTGTGAAACGTTTTAATCTTTATTTTTCTGGACTGTGAAATTTCTGTTAAAGTTTTATTTTGGATTCTTGTTTGTTAGTTATTTTTCTTTTTTGTACTCCTCTATAATAAAAAAAAAGCTTCGTGGCATTTTTTATTTAAATGTACATCCTTTCATCACTTCTGGTAAGGTGGAGTGAATGGGACTAAGGTGGAGCCTATAAGGCCAGGACGAAGCAAGCAAAGTACTGCATGAAAGTGGTGAAGTGAGGGAGGATTTGGAGTGGGTCGAAAGGAGTGAAATGCAACCGATTCCTCAGATATCTAAGGATAACAAAATTGCTAAAGTAATTTAGAGATAAGCGTCGGTCCAACAGATCATTCGCTGGAACTGTGCAGGATGGCTTTAGTATCGTTAGCTCTATTAGAACATGTCTCAATTCCACCGATGAATGTATACAGTCACTCACTCATATAAGTTTGTGAGGACGGAGTCAGACAAGGAGAAAGCTCTAACTTTATTCCAGTTGTTGTTTGAGATTAAGCTGGCCTTTTGCCAGCACGGGCTCTTCCTCACAGAGCAGCCTGTAGGCTTTATTCTACGGAGATAGCTGACATAAGGCGGCGTGTGGACGGGAACGTAGTAGTGTCCGTCATGCACGCACATACAAACATGAACAAAAAGGGATGGACCCCCGCTGTGATTGTTTCTTCACAGCCGAAATACACATATATTTTGGTGCAGAGGAAACGTATTCGCACGATGCATACATTAGCGGAAAGGCCGTGAATCGCTCTACATTTTAGCATATAATAAGAAAGGACGTATACAGAGATAAAAAGGTATTTACGAGGAGGGGCGGACCGTCCTTACAAGTTCATGGATGTCTCCGGGTGTTTGAGAGAGAGAGATTTCTATTTCACCCCTTTCTGGATGACAGGTGTCTGGGAACGCGAAACTGGCCAAATCCTCAACTACCTAACTCTGCTGTATAGAAAGTTCTGGTGTGTGCCAGTCTTACGTCACTATACAGACCCGTTGTCCAGAAGGGGGTTGGATGGAGTTCAGCTTTATGCCCGGAGACATCCATGAACTTATATGAGTGATTATAAATATAAGTTGAAATAAATTATCATCTCTTTGCTTCGACGTGTGCTGGTTTCAATCGCACAATGGAAAGACTGACCTTGCTGAAGACAAGAGCTTGTTCAGCCAGTATCAAGTGTGTTTAGAAAGTTTAAGGAAATCGAGTTATTAGGAGTCAAAGGTAGCTATTAAAGACAAAAAAATAAATATAAGGTTGTGGTGAATGTGGCAAATAGATTTTATATTTTTTCAGCATAACATACCAAAGTACTACGAAATACTCATCGGCAATAGTGTTTCGTGGTATGTTTCGTATGTTGAAAAACATACTACAAACAGGCAGATAGGTAATTAAATATCCATATATTCGTAGTATGTGTTGCGTGGGCTGAATCATTACCAGACCTTCACTCTTCAGACTAAATACCAAAGATAAAAATTCTGCTACCTTGAAAGAATGAGACAGAAAACCATTACATACACAGCACCATTAACACATACGCACACAGGCTCACACATTTAATAGATCTTTAAAGGTGAAATATCGAGAGGACATATCAAATAATGGAAGTATAAAAATCTTTAGATATCTTCATGTGGGTTTGATTAGGCACCATTTATTCTAGAGTAAACTTTTGCTTTAAAACTTAATGAATGTGTTTGCCTGTTGTGCCGGCAAAACATTCCTGTTTATTCTTTAATCTTCACTTTATTTTCAGGACGTTGACAAAGATTTTTTTTTTTTCAGATATCCAATAACTACAATTTTAAGTGCCTCACTAGGCACTTAAAATTATGTCAGAAAACAAAAACAATGAATTAAACTTTTAATTGAATGTATAAATCCATTGATAGAATATGAATATAAATGAGGGGGATGCTGGTTGTTCTTTGTGTCAGTTCTGTATCAGTGAAGGATGGCCGATTTATTGACTGCATTATTCAAACGCTGCCATAGGCCTAATGGACGGTTAATGGTTTATAGAGGCTTCAAGGATGCTTCGATACCCTGTGGCAGAGAGTATACTGGAACTCTGCTGATTTAATTATTCCTTTTTGAGAGCGCTGGACGCCATGCTTATTTTATAGGCCGTGTACCTGGACCTGAATTTGACGCGAGGTGACGGGTCCTTCCTAACACGGTATTTCTAGAATACCCTCTGATTTAATGCCTTCCGTATACTAACTGCAAGTTCTACATAGAAGAAATGCCCTATTCTTAGAAGATTTCTCCAGTAATGTACTGAGTTTTACGGGAGAATTCGAGATCTTTTTTTCTCTGTACTTTGCTAACTTACGAACTTACTGATACTCCTCGCTTACACTATTCACAGGAATGCCTAAATGTTTTAATTCTTCTCATAAGGAGCTTGGCTTAATGCATAAGAAGCGTCCATACAGGTGCAAAATTCCACGGAACCCCGGAGATTTTCAAACCATTAAGCCCAATACGTCTAGGTGGCTCAAAATTTCGTACCGTTACCCTGACATCCATCAAAAACAAATCTTAAGTAAACATTATTTATCAATCCACTTCGGCGTCAGCTATTCCTGAAGTATGTCGAATTCAATATTAAATTAAAAGAGCCACATGTACGGTTGTATGTGTGTATTTATTTAGGTCCGTTCGAATATTATACAGCATTGTGAGAAATACCCGGTAGAATCTTACAGCGAAAATGATATCCATATTCTCCGTCTCTGTTGCCCAATCTATCATGAAAAAAGAAGCACAGGAAAAAAATCTAGAGTCCTTCTTTGTATGTTGGGTAACAAAAGCTGCGTAACGGAATTATTGAAAGGTAAAAGGCTTCCCTCCATACAAAGAAAAGAGAAAATAGTTAGAAAAAAAGCGGGTATCGTATGACCAAAGCTTACACGGCAACCCAGAGTTTCGTTCTAATCCCACAGGAGATGGTTCGAACCACACTCCCGAGGAATGGGAAGAAAGAAAAAGCCAAAGAAAAAAAAATGACCAAAATCAAATATAGAAGCCTCGGATGAAAACTAAAAAGATATATCGAGTTTGGCGAGGTTAGTAATTAGGAAAGGGTTTATAAGGCATACAAGAAAAGATGCGACAGCGGTGTATGAAGTAGCAAATATGGAAAGTATTCAAAAGTATCAGCTCTCGAAGTTTACCTTTCTATATAACTATAATCATTTCACCTCTAAAAGTTAACCTTTCTACATGAGTGTTGATTTCAGCTATCAAAGTTAACCTTTCTATATGACTATGATATTTCATTTCTGAAAGTTAACCTTTCGAAATGACTATGATCATTTCACCTCTCAAAGTTAACCTTTCTATATGACTTTGATAATGTCACCTTTCAAAGTTAACCTTTCTATATGACTATGATAATTTCAGCTCTCAAAGTTAACCTTTCTATATCACTATGATAATTTCACCTTTCAAAGTTAACCTTTCTATATGACTATGATAATTTCACCTTTCAAAGTTAACCTTTCAATATGACTTTGATAATTTCATCTCTCCAAGTTAACCTTTCTATATGACTATGATAATTCCAGCTCTCGAAGTTAACCTTTCTATATGACTTTGATAATTTCACCTTTCAAAGTTAACCTTTCTATATGACTATGATAATTCCAGCTCTCGAAGTTAACCTTTCTATATGACTTTGATAATTTCACCTTTCAAAGTTAACCTTTCTATATGACTATGATAATTCCAGCTCTCAAAGTTAACCTTTCTATATGACTTTGATAATTTCACGTTTCAAAGTTAACCTTTCTATATGACTATGATAATTCCAGCTCTCGAAGTTAACCTTTCTATATGACTTTGATAATTTCACCTTTCAAAGTTAACCTTTCAATATGACTTTGATAATTTCACCTTTCAAAGTTAACCTTTCAATATGACTTTGATAATTTCACCTTTCAAAGTTAACCTTTCAATATGACTTTGATAATTTCACCTTTCAAAGTTAACCTTTCAATATGACTTTGATAATTTCACCTTTCAAAGTTAACCTTTCTATATGACTATGATAATTTCAGCTCTCTAAGTTAACCTTTCTATATGACTATGATAATTCCATCTTTCTAAGTTAACCTTTCTATATGACTATGATAATTTCAGCTTTCGAAGTTAACCTTTCTATATGACTATGATAATTCCAGCTTTCGAAGTTAACCTTTCTATATGACTATGATAATTCCATCTTTCTAAGTTAACCTTTCTATATTACTATGAAAATTTCAGCTTTCAAAGTTACCCTTTTTATATCACTATGATAATTTCAACTCTCAAAGTTAACCTTTCTATAAGACTATTGTAATTTCAGCTCAAAAGTTAACCTTTCTATATGACTATGATAATTTCAGCTCTCAAAGTCAATCTTTCTATAAAACTATGTTAATTTCAGCTCTCGAAGTTAACCTTTCTATGTTACTATGAAAATTTCAGCTTTCAAAGTTAACCTTTCTATAAGACTATGATAATTTCAGCTTTCAAAGTCAATCTTTCTATAAAACTATGAAAATTTCAGCTTTCAAAGTTACCCTTTTTATATGTCTATGATAATTTCAACTCTCAAATTTAACCTTTTTATAAGACTATGGTGATTTCAGCTCTCAAAGTTAACCTTTCTATATGACTATGATATTTCATTTCTCAAAGTTAACCTTTCAATATGATTATGATCATCTCAGCTCTTAAAGTTGACCTTTCTATATGACTATGATAATTTTAAGACAACAGAAACAATTGTGTCATTTTTCTGCATCCCCAGTTAACCCTTAGCAATCTTAGTCTATATCTCTTTATATCAATAACCCTATGCTTTAGTCATTCAGGCGAAGGTATCATTCCCTGTTGGATTTGAAATGGCTACCAGAAGATTTCGTTCTCAGGATTAATAAGAATTAACTTTCATTGTTTTAGCATAATGCCAGATGATTGCACTTGCCGGTAAATACTGATAATAACCTGTCAATAAACATTAACACAAACTTGTCAATGAATATAGGTAATAACATGCAAATAAATATCGAAAATATTGACATAAACCTGTCAATTAATATAGATAATAACATGCAAATGAATATTGATAATCGATGATAACCTGTGTCAATAAATATAATAACCTGGCCATGAATATTGATAGTAACCTGTAAATAAATACTAATAATAACCTGTCAATAAATATTGGAACTAACCTGTCGATAAATATAGATAATAACCTGTAAATAAATATTGATAATCGATAATAACCTGTGTCAATAAATATAATAACCTGTCAATTAATATAGATAATAACCTCTAAATAAATATGGATAATCACTAATAATCTGCGTCCATAAATATAATAACCTGTCAATGAATATTGATAACAACCTGTAAGTAAATAAATACTGATAATAACTTGTTAATAAATATTGGTTCTAACCAGACAATAAATATAGATAATAACCTGTAAATAAATATATTGATAATCGATAATAACCTGTGGCAATAAATATAATAACCTGGTAATGAATATTGATGATAACCTGTAAATAAATATTGGTAAATCAATAATAACCTGTGTCAGTAAATATAATAACCTGTCAATGAATATTGATAATAACCTATAAATAAATACTGATCATAACCTGTCAGTAAATACTGGTACTAAGCTGTAAAATAAATTTTAGTACTAACCAGAATATAAACAATTGACTAGGTATAATGTTGTAGGAGTCACGGCTCATGAAACTTTAACGAAGGCCGGATGATGGCTTATCGTATATCGTTGCTAGCAGCACGATTATGGCCAACTTTAACCTTAAATCAAAAAATAAAAAAAAACTACTCAAGCTAGAGGGCTGCAATTTGGGATGTTTGATGATTGAAGGATGGATGTTGAATATACCAATTTGCAGCCCTCTACCGTCAGCAGTTTTTACGATCTCAGGTAGGAGAGAAAAAGTGCGGACAGAACAACGTGCGGACAGGCAGACAAAGCCAGCACAATGGCCTTCTTTCACAGATAACTAAAAAATGAAATGCTAATAGCAGACCAAGTTTGTTTGTCCTACGATAGTCTCACAAGTTTGCCAAAAGTGTTATGCCTCAAGACTAAAAAAAAAAAAAGAACTGAGGTATATATAAAAAAAATAGTCATGGAAGACTAAGCATATTTTTGGGCCAAGCTTTGGGATCATTTTAAAGTAATATTCATGGGATTTATTAGAAATTATATCAACAACGAAACGTTATTTACCATAATCATTCTAAGGACAAAATGAAAGTCTGGTGGATAATATCACCGTGACCTTTTACGAGGAATAACAGATGAGTGAAGTAAAAAAGGCGATAACGGGAGTACGAGGAATTCATGAATTCACTTCGATGTTTATTTAAATTTACAAAGGCCTTGAGGACTTATTTGCTCTTCTGCTATTCGTTGTCTGTATGCAACGTGTCCCTCGGACATATGTGAAGGCTGGTTCCAATACTAGAGACACATTGTTAGTAAATTTCGAGGGTTAAGTTGACAAATGTTTTTTTAAAACGTAAATCACAAAGTATGATTTCTACTTTTTTTTGTGTAATCGGTGTAAAATTAAAATTAAATACGAATATTATGGAATATTATCAATTTACGTACTGAGAGAAGAAGGGTATGAAAATACTTATCGGTTATGGTTGATGTCAGTGTGTGTGTGTGTGTGTGTGTGTGTGTGTGTGCGCAAAGCCAACTGTACAATAATAAGGGCCTAAAAAGAGATTATAATTATCATAGAACATGACAGATAAAATATATAAAGATATATTATATATATATATATATATATAGATATATATATATATATATATATATCATATGTCCATACATTACCATGATTCATATACATACATCAAGCTACAAATGTCCTTTAATATCTAATTCGCTCTACTCGGAATTAATATATTTTCATATATGGTTGACCGGAGGGGAATTTTTTAGGCGATAAGAGAATTGTCGGCTCCCGGGCGCGAACCCTCGAAACCAAACAAACCCAGGACGACAGTGAAGCTTTAACCCACCCCACCACCAGGCGCCGACAATTCTCTTATCGCCTAAAAAATTCCCCCTCGGTCAAGCATATATGAAAATATATTAATTCCGAGGTAGAGCGAATTAGATATTAAAGGACATTTGTAGCTCGATGTTCTATATATTATATATATATAGATTATATATATGATATATACACGCATATATACATACATATATACATTTCAGCCTACTGGTACTTCTCTAGTATTGGTATGTGCAAAATTAATTTTCATGCTTGTGGGATTCTAGTTTGGTCAAAAAACAAAATAAATAAATAAATAAATAAATAAATAAATAAATAAATAAATAAATAAATAGATAAATAAATAAATAAAAAATAAAAAATGAAAAAAAATCAAGAGGCCGAGATCTTGAGTTACATTTAGCAAATAACAAAAACTGCCTCAAGTTCACGATAAGAATTGTTGTCAGGGAAATTAACAGAAATAAAAATATGATATTTCATGAGTCTTGAAGACTAACGTGATTTCCTTGGAAGTGATAGATAGCAGCAGCGCTATTTCAAGTCATCTAGACGACAAACTAGTAAAACGAAAACTCTCTATATCTTTATTTTATTTTATATTTATTTTTTAAAACTTATATGGCGAACTTTTTTCGATCAGCTGTGTAAATTTTTTTTTTTTTTTTTTTTTTGCGCTAAATACAGATCTGCTTTCATTTTACGGTCGAGTAATTGCCATTGATCGCATTGTGTTAGAAGTAAGAGGGATGTCGACGTTTAGCAGAAAGAAAATTCCCCAAGGGTAGATATAAAAGAAATTGGATCTTTCCTTGGTAGTGACCTCCCACCCAACCCCCGCAAGGGTTTTAGGGGGTGTGGGGGAGGAGGTTGTTCGTGATCTATGGCTAATATTTCTTGGGCGTCATATCTTTATGATAGTTACAATCTTTCATTTATGTTACGTTAATACTCGACGGGTTTTTACTAAACACGACGCAAAGGTGTATACATCGACCTGTTAAAACCCGTGGGGTTCATATAGCAAAGATGCCCCATTTTTTTTCTCCGTACCCTAAAACACCAGGGTAATTTTCTTCAGTGTTGTTCATTGCTATCTATATCGGCCACTGTTCAGTTAAACATGCTACATTTTATTTCTTTTTATTTTTACCGAATGTTTGTTTTCTTGTTTGTTTGTTTGATTGTTCGTTTGAATTTGAGTTTCACGTTGCATGGAACCAGTGGTTATTCAGCAACGGGACCAACGGCTTTACGTGACTTCCGAACCACATCGAGAGTGAACTTCTATCACCAGAAATACGCATCTCTGACCCCTCAATGGAATGCCCGTGGATCGAACTCGCGGCCACCGAGGTGGCAGGCGAAGATCATACCGACCGCTCAAGGCCACTGAGGCGCTTGTTTTTTTTTTTTTTTTTTTTTTTTTCAGATATTAAGAATTAGCTTCATTTGTCATGCAGACAATAATCAACACATTATCAATTCGGTAATTGTATTCTTGCAGAACTTGAGGCCTAGGGACAGGATCATCTTAACATATACCTATCGTTCTACTTTTTTTTTACTCAAAAATTAATTAGGTAACATCAGATTATATAATTTTGAAATTATTTCTATGTAATGTTTTACTTAAGGGCTCTGGTAGAGGAATTTGCAGGAATCTATCGCGTTTAAACGAATATTTGCGAAAAAAATGAACTTCCAATTACTTTCATTTTCTTAGGTTTCGTCGTTTAAAATTTTCTGCTTTTTTTGTATGTTCGAAATGAAATATTTTCAATTAAGATTCTTTCCCACTCAAGTTGAAATTGACTGACGAGATCAATAAGGATAAACTGAGCTGGGCGTCCAAGTCCTGAAGATGCTTATGAGACCATGTTGCAATAAAACACTGTCTTTTGAAAAACTCTGGTGAAATTAGTCTGTGAATTTCTTCGATGTAGGAATCAACATCGAGGCATCAGGTTGACGGATATCTCATTAAGTAGAAATTACCGAGATCTATCTCGTTTTGCTGTGATATATTAACTTCTCGATGATATGTCAGGAATGACATTTTTTTTTTTTTTAGAATTGGCGAAGCACTCTATTTTCCTCCGTTTGTTTGCTGATGTTTACTGTTATATTGGCACTGGAATATTCCACGAGGCCGTCGAGATTTGATCATTAGGTTAAGAATTCCCAACGGAGGATGTCATTTATCGGCAGTTCTCAAAACTGCTCAAAGAGGTTCTCCACTTTATCTCTCCATTCAATTTAACTGATTTACGTCCGTCAATACTAACACTCGCTTTTTATCTTATTCCTCTTCTTCGTTTTCTTACGTTTCTTCCAAATGTTCTCGTATTTTATGACGCTACGGAATGAATTATCAAACATTCAAGTAACAACTGAGTCATTCTGTTTCTCATGATTCTTAATTCTTAATTGCCAGAATGATCTCAGTTCCTGGGAGCAAGAGGAAAATGTTCTGCTTAAAGATTCAATGGATCCGTCGTTCGATTCTGAGCAACTGCGCATTCAAGTATCGTCACTGATCTCAGACGACGTCCATTGCAGCGTCTGTCTGGTATCTACTGTACCTCCTTCAGTGCGTCCTAACTAAGAGGGAATGGATCCCTGCAAAAAGACTTGTGACTTACTGATAAAAGCTGGAACCGTTTAACACATAGAGCACGCGTCATCCATCGTGAATGATTGCTGTTTATAAAGGGTGAATTCAACATTTGCATAAAAAATGAGCATTAACTTTCTCGATATAGGTAGGTACGGCTTACATTGGCAGGTCTGTATTGTAAAAGGTCTTCGTTTTAACAAGCTTAAATTTTCTGCCGTTTCATACATACATACATACATACATACATACATACACACACACATATTTATATATATATATATATATATAATAATATATATATATATATATATGAATAATTATCACATCGAACCGTGATCCATTTATATATCAATTCAAGCTACAAATGTCCCTTAATATCTAAATTCACTTTACCTCCCAAATGATATATTTTCACATATATGAAAATATATCATTTGGAAGGTAAAGTGAATTTAGATATTAAAGGACATTTGTAGCTTGAATTGATATATATATATATATATATATATTGTCTTTGTATACAAAAACAGACATCATCTTAGTCGCCCATTTTTCATCATAATATGTCTTTGTCAGGACATTTTATATTCAATAATAATAGTTCTTGACCCTTACATGCTTATTCCTGTATATCATTTAAGCCAAAGTTTATTTTGATTATTTTTACCCATACGTTACAGAAGAAGTGTTCTTTGGACATAAACATGGAATATATCTCATTATTATTTTTTTAGATTTGTTCTGAAGTAGGAGCTTTCTCCTGCAAAATAAATGACCATAAAGTTTTCCCAACATAGTGAACAAAACCTCTTTTCCATGTGGTGAAAAAAATAGCAATACTGCTTCTACCGGCACACCCCAGAGAGGGAAAAGACAATAGAAAAGAAAAAAAAATCACACAAAAAGCTAAAGAGAGGAAAAAAGGTAGGGGATACTACTCCCTCTAGAGTCTTTGAAACATTGTCTATTCAGCGGAGGATAAGAATCTCATTTGCTTTACAAGCTTTCCTGGCGTCCCGCTTAGGTCCAAATGTTGCTCCTCTTTTTACTTGATTGCTGTTATGAATAGTTTAGCATACCGCCTTCGTGGGGGAGTGATAAAAAAAAAAACGCAAAAAAATATATAAATACAAAAGTAATGGCTGGCGTCGCTCAAGGTATACCAGGATGTTCTTAAAATGTAGGGATCTTTTCACCTCAACTGCTTCTCACGGAGGAGGTCCTGTAGGATTCTACAGGAGGTAGAAAATGAAATTGGGGATGGTAAGTGCGTGCTTTTCATGTTGTGCTATTTTTCAAGCTTCCTTGAGGGTTAAATGCTGTGGATATTTCAAGCTTCATTGACGGTTAATACGGTGAATTTGTCAAGCTTACTTCACGGTTAAATTCTGTGAATTTTTTCAAGCTTCATTGATGGTTGAATGCGGTGAATATTTCAAGCTTCCTTGATGATTAAAAGCTGTGGATTTTTTAAGCTTCCTTAAATGCTGTGAATTTTCAAGCTTCATTGACGGTTAATACGGTGAATTTGTCAAGCTTACTAGACTGTTAAATGCAGCGATTTTTTCAAGCTTACTTGACGGTTAAATTCGGTGATTTTTTCAAGCTTCGTTGACGGTTAATACAGAGGATTTTTCAAGCTTACTTGACTGTTGAATGCAGTGATTTTTTCAAGCTTACTTGACGGTTAAATTCTGTGATTTTTCAAGCTTACTTGAAGGTTAAATGCTGTGAATTTTTCTAGCTTCCTTGATGGTAACATGAGTTTATTATTATTATTATTATTATTATTATTATTATTATTATTATTATTATTATTATTATTATTATTATTATTTGAGTAGTTCACCGGGTGTTGTCATGGCGTCTCTTTATTGTAGTACTAAGTCAATTATCACTATCATTGCTATCATATCGGCTCACCGATATTCGTTCATATTACATTAATGTATTTGCGTTTATTGCATTTTATGAATTCCTTACACATACACACACGCACACACATACACACACACACACACACACACACAATATATATATATATATATATATATATATATATATATATATATATATATATATATATATATATACTTGAGTAGTTCCACCGGATGTTGTCATGACGTCTCTTTTTATAGTACTAAGTCAATCACTATCATTGCTATTATTATCGGCTCACCGATGTTTGTTCGTATTACAATTAATGTATTTTCGTTTATTGCATTTTATGAATTTTTTACACACAAACACACACACACACACACACACACACACACACATATATATATATATATATATATATATATATATATATATATATATATATATATATATATATATATATATATATATATATATTTATATATATATATATATATATATATATATATATATATATATATATCTTATATATATGTGTGTGTGTGTGTGTGTGTGTGTGTGTGTGTGTGTATCCTGATCAAAACTGAGTTAACAGGAAAACACCATCGTTTAATTTTTCCCATTTCCAAGCAATTATGATCTGAGTGGTACAATGAAGCTTAATTTATTATAGATGGCAATGCCTGCATCACAGCCAATTAAGGGATATGGGGGCCATAGGCCACAGCTGAATCTTGATTATCTTTAATGAGGGAAATTGAAACGTATATTTAAACGTTTGTTGCATCTATGATCCAAGGAACTAATTCGTGTTCTGTGTCTTTTTTTTTTCTTTTTTTGTAAGTTCAAGCATGTGTCTCTTGAAAAGAGGTGTTCTTCCACAACCAATCAGTAATTACGTAAAAGCCACAATAATGTATTTGATACTGTTTTTTTTTTTTTTTTTTCAAAAATACATAACGTTTAAAAACAGGAGCTTTCAGCTCACTATCTCTGGTCACGGCATAATGATGTATAGTCACTCATACAAGTTCATGGATGTCTCCGGGTATAAAACTAAATTCCATCAAACCCCTTTCTGGACAACGGGTCTGGATAGTGACGTAAGACGGGCTCACACCGAAACTCTCTATACTGCAGAGTTAGGTAGTTGAACATTTGGCCAGTTTCGCGCTCCCAGACACCTGTCATCCAGAAAGGGGTGAAATGGAAATCTCTCTCTCACAAACACCCGGAGACATCCTTGAACTTATATGAGTGACTGTGCCATACACAACCGACCAACTTTCAACTGACTTCCTCTAAATGTACGTATACGTAAGTGCCCACTTTTTCTTTGGGAAATGTTTTTCTCCGCGAAGCCCACATTTCGAATGGATAAGATTATATCCAAATAACGTTCAAATTCAATAGTTTTCCGACTCAGATTCAAGCATTAATTCTTGATTTCCCGCCAATGTACTATATTCTAAGTAGTATTTTTAAAAGGTTTTCCAGGACTACCTCCTAATCCAACCATTATTCCTATATTATTTGCAATAATCAGGTATGAACCGAATCATTATACAACCAACATCAAGGACGCATCCCCTGATTAATATAAAAGCTGGAAATGAGTTTTAACAAGTACTTAGTCTTTGATAACCGAATGGTTCAATAAAGGCCGGGAAAGTACGCAGTAAAGAACGGAAGAATTCTTGTTAAATATTATAATCGTTTTTACGGTTATGACTGCAGAGTCATGTGTTTTCTATATTGATACACATATGCTAGAAATCAGATGGTTATAGTTCGTCAGGTGTTAATTTGATGAAATTCCTGTCGTGCATTCAATAATGACATAATATAATATACTCATTATCTTTCGCTTTGTTGGGATCTCCTCTGATGCTATCATTGGAACTTAGACCATAACTGTAATGAAAAGACGTATTTGACTATTTTTTCTGCGTACTAAGGATTACATCAAACAGATAGAAGTAACTTGAAACAAAGGCATCTGATAAAGTGGGACTGGTAGACATACTGAAGATCAGGGTCAGAAAGAAAGACTTGATCTAACCCAGTCAGCCATGTGTATTTGACGTTTATGACAACCAAATGGAATAATTTTGGATTTTCTCTATGAACTAGACTGGAAAGGACACTGATAAAAGTTTCCAGTGACTAAAAATATCGCCCATATTTCTTAAAGCCAAGACTGTTGGCATTAGCAAAGTTACTAAACATTAATTCGATGAATTCTTATGGTTAACAAAAGCAGACATGGACGACATTACAAACTGATAAGACGTGAAACAAACCGAAAGGTTATCCAGTCGTTGAGACATCAGTTATTCATGGACCCAGCGATCTTCAGCGTACCGACCAAGGTAACTTAGACGTTATAAGTTTTGGCTAAAATGAAATAAGTTTTCAGTCCAAAACAAACAAGAACTATCTGAAATGCGTAGTTTATTCATAGAGGAAAGCTAGCCTGCGGGTAAAATGTGCCTGTGATATCATTTGCTGGAATTAGGAGAGAAAATGGCTAGGTAAATAAATGCCTGGTTTATGCAAGATTGACGTATACTACTTTTTTTTTCTCTATACTTCGAGAGAGGAGGAACATTCCACGAATCAGAAAGTTATTTTCTTTTTATTCGGTATCTTCTAAAATGGGAACTTTATTCTATATAATTGAGACCCTCTATTCACTCGCCAGGGAGAATCAAGGCATTCTTAACAGAAAGGACTATTAAGATGATGATCTCCTTTAGCTGATTAATACGCAGCAATAAAAACTTCCGAGTCTATTCTCCATCAGCATACTTATATTTCTCCCATTCATCAGCAGAATTGCTACCGACTACTCTAGAGGGTTCCGTTCGACGAATGTATTATATTTTGACACAAAGGATTAATCTAGACCGATGTCATCTCTGTAAGTAATCTTTAGACCACAAGAAATGCATATGGTTTCATTCTTGTCGCCTACACTCGAGGAGTAAGCCTACTACTTTGTTGCTGTTTTTTTTTTTTTTTTTTTTTTTTTTTTTTTGGGGGGGGCGGTTAGGAAAGCTTAAAAGTGTCTGAAAAGTGTTTCGGATTGAGGTCAAGAGTTTTAGGATAGGGTATTTGTGACTTACTTATCAGAATGAAATGTACAAAATAATGTGCATGTTAAACAGTACAGAACAATTATTTCTAATAAAATATAGCATATTTATTTTAATTTGCGTCGGTGAAACAATGCTCTATATAAGCATAGATTTTAGCACGCGCTCCGAGTAAACTGGAGGTCGGATTATGCCTTGATTACGTCAAATTGTTATGGTTCTGCCAACCAGGGGTAGCTCAATAGAAAAATTCCACAACCTTTGCAGTTTCGAACACTGCACTCTTGGCCATCACTGCATGCACACGACAGTCTCCCAACACTCTGTCAGGAATTATACAATCTTTTCATTGCTATCGTCTCTGATTCTGTCCACAAACTTCGTCGAAACATTTAACCATTTGTCTCGCGTTTTTATAACTTTTCACGACTCTCCACACCTATCATCTTTCAGTTTCTGCAATGCTAAATGTATCACGCAAATGAATCAGTTCAAATTCTTCCATTTTTTTCCTTTTTTTAATAACAGCAAATTTGTTAGTTTTGGCATCCAGCAAACTAAGAAAGTATCCAATGCAAGAGTTCCCCGATTTGTAAAATTTTTATAGCGGGGACAAAGATGTGAATGGGCTTCCATAAACTACGTGCTTGCATGCTAGCCAGACTGAAGATTTATCTCACATCTGCAAAAGACATGTATATACACATTCGGACCTTTACGAAGTCCAGAGTTAGAATGATCAGTATAAGAACCATAAAGTAGCGGTTGAATTTACAGACATTATCTGCCCAAGAACTGTGGAAATACGTAAAAACTGCAGTATATATTATTTATATAAAAAGGTGTAGCCTTACTGGCTAATGTGATGGATAAATGAACGAAGTGAAAGCTGAGATCGGAGTCATTTCATGTGGACATGAGGCTGGACAGTCATTTTCATTTTGAGTAAGAGTTTGTCGTCTGTAGAATCTCGTTCCTGCAAGAAAACAAAGCAAAGAATACGATGTGAGTCACACTGAGCTTCTTTATTATGTTCAATAAAAGCTAGTAAAACGAAATGCTAAATAAGAGTTGGTTAGTCTAAACAAAAACCGATGGACGCTTTTGTTTATTTGTTAATTGACAAGGGAGCTTATCAATTAACACTGTCCCCTGCTTTTGAGCCGATTTAGAAGCAGCGCAAGGCATCAAGATGGAGTGGGAATCTCGGAATCACTGCCCATTTACCAAAATGAAAATGATAATCTCACAAGGAAACCAGTGACAGGTTTCAACGTTTGATGTAGGGAATTCGACTCGTGGGTACAATGTCCCTTCCCTTATTTCGAAAGCTGATTTTCCATATTTTGCTTTTGGTTACAAGGCTTGACCAGTACAAAATCACGCACGTACACAAACTAGACTTTTTAGTGATACATTGAGGGCGAGATCTTTTCAGACCCTTATTTGCATTTAATGTCTTTCCTGACGTATCCAAACCTCGTGGAAACGTTGATATCACAATTCAGTATCAATAATGCTAAGAAAAATTACAGCAAAGATGAAAAATCAATGAAAATTATATATATATATATATATATATATATATATAATATATATATATATATATAATATATTCCTTGATAAATGTTGGTTGTGGACACTTATTTCAAAAGAATATTTCCTCTATATCTATCCTGATTTCTCCGCGATTACTCTTTACCAATCCAACAAAAGAGAAAAGGAGATTAGTTTACCCTCAGCACACATGAGAATAAGGGGTAGTAAGCTAGATATTCAAGAACGCAATAATATCAAGCTCGTTTCTTTTTTTGAAATAGAAACCGAACGAGATCATACCATAAAACTAAATGTTGCAAGGCGGATTAAATCTAATCCTCCAGTAATCAATGGAAAAGGATTTTAGATGGCAAACTGTAAATGCTCTTGTGTGGACAAGGGTATCCTGTAATGGCATCAATAAGAGGTCATTTTTAAAATCCAGGCACAGGTGGGTACTATACATTTAGTTTCCTAAAATTCCTACCTCACTTAGGTTAATCTCCCGTATGAAGTATCTAGTATATGGATTTCTTTGAAATAATCAGTGTGATATTTACAAAATTCAGGGTATGTGGTATACATGGATGAGTACAAACAAGCAGTGATATATATATATATATATATATATATATATATATATATATATATATATATATATATATATATAAGCAAACTATGTATACAGAAAATATGTATGAAAATCATAAATTAACTAAGTCTACGGGCGTAACCAGCCTCTTTTCACGGGCAGGACCAGCTCCGTTTCAGGGAATCCCACCCCCTTCGGAGGGGAGGAGGTAGGATAAAAACTCATTATAAACCATCTTAGTGGTCCCCACTATTACCCCACCAAGTGTCATGCCCATTGGACCAGCCGTTTGGCCGTGATTGAGTGACAGACGGACGGAGGAGACATTAAACCTTTTATAGAATATATAGTATATATATATATATATATATATATATATATTAATATATATATATAATATATATTACAGCTACTAAAAGGCTACCTTCGGCAGGTACTATTTCCAACAAGAAAGGTCCAATAGTTTATTTCGAAATACTAGTTAATCGAGCTGCATTTCAGGCCGAGAGTGAATACAAATAGCAAAAACGGACGGAATTCGTACAAATTCTGTGAGATGAAACTTCGAGGGTTAGTCAGCATGGTTCCAAAAATATGGATTACTGGGAATGACAAGCCTGGTAAGAGGTACTGGTGTGTGTGTATATATGTATGTATGTATGTATGTATGTAGTGTATGCATGTATGTATGATATATATAAATATATATATGTATATATATATATATATATATATA
>NC_087201.1:29778062-29785562 GCF_015104395.2 Macrobrachium nipponense | reverse complement strand
ATAATGAAGGAAATATCATATACTGACTGAGCAACACACGAACCTCGTGGGACTAAATTTGAAACGAAAATGTAATGGATATATTTTATCGTTGCGTGAATTACAAGTTTTATGTGCATTCACTTGGTATTTCAGCTTAATATCACTTAATCTTTAGTTCCTGATTGTATCTATCAAAAATCATTTGCTTATATATATATATATATATATATATATATATCTATATATATATATATATATATATTATATATATATATATATATATATATATATACACACGTATATTTCCGAATCATCTGAGAGGCACGGATATATCTATATCTAGTATATACATACACACACATATATATATATATATATATATATATATATATATATATATATATATATATATATATACATATATATATAATATATATAAATATAAATATAAATATAAATATAAATATAAATATATATATATATATATATATATATATATATATATATATATATATATATATATATATATAAATGTATATATACATACTATATATAAATATATAAAACATATATATGACTGGAAAAAATGTTCTGTAACAACAGAGTTCCATCTAATAAAAGGAGCCATAAAAACACCAAAATAGAGAAAAAGTACTATATTTCAGAGACTGGTGTCTCCCTCTTCAGGTAGATGAATGAGAAAGTTCACAGAAAAGGTGGTATTTATAAATACCAAGAGGTCCATCCACTTAAAATGGCTTGTTGTTTGTGGATGACATCTTGGTATTTATAAATACCACCTTTTCTGTGAAAAAAACTGACTCATAATTCATCTACCTGAAAGAGGGAGACAGCAGTCTCTGAAATATAGTACTTTTTCTCTATTTTGTATGTTTTTATGGGCTCCCTTTTATTAGAAACATATATATATATATATATATATATTTTAATATATAATATATATATATTATATATATATATATAAAACATATATAAATATATATATATAATATATATATATATATATATATATATATATATATATAAATATATATATATATATATAGATGAAAATATATAAATATATATATATATATATATATATATATATATATATATATATATATATATATATATATATATAAATATATATTATATATATTAAATATTAGTATATATATATATATATATATATATATATATATATATATATATATATACATATTATATTTATTATATATATATATTATACATATATATTTTTATATATATACATACAAGATATTTATATATATATTATATATCATATATCCATACATATATATATCTATATACTATATATATATATATATATATTATATATATATATATATTTATTTATTATTATATAACATACAATATATATATATAATATATATATATATTATACTATATATATATATATTATATATCGATATATATATATATATATATACCTATATATATATTACACACACACACACACACACACAGAGACCGGTTCATATTTTCTGGGATGGTATTTGCCCACATCATTCGAAGATTTAAAAATATCCAAATACCAGTATGCCTAGTTTTACTTCCTCTTAATACTGGCGACAAACAACATACATCATCACTGATTCTCCTGCCAAAATGGAAGTGAGTTTTTTTATGAAGTAGGCTGTTGAGAATAGTTTGGGACCAAGGGAGAAATAAATAAACGAATGGAAAGGTAAGTAGTTGCAAGGTGCAAGTTGCAAGACCGTTGGTCTCGGAAGTTCAATTCATTAGGGGAAAAAATTGGACACGTACATAAACAGGCTTATAATGACGCAAATCAAATGCAATTATGTAGTTTCTTGTCGTTGAAATCAAACACATAGCCTCACTTAGGGTATATCATTATAAATAATAATTTGAAAATAATTGGTAATTGCCTTATTTGACTGCTGAATTTTAATTTTAGTTGATGAAGTAGACTATGAGCTATTTTAACTGGTTAAAGAATGCCTGACCTGATATATATATTATATATATATATATATATATATATATATATATATATATATATATATATATATATATATATATATATATATACTTGTCAGGAATTCTTTAAGCAGTCAGAATAGCTCATGGTCAACTTATCACTTAATATATATCAGCAATCATATATTTCAAATGGCATGTTCTAATAATCTGACGCTCTATAAAGCTTTCTAACAGTGCTCCTGGATGTTTGAGATAGAAATACAGTAGATTTTATTTGAGCTAGTTTTTTTTTTATATATAAATCAAAAGCTAACTTTTGTAACTTTTTCCGAAGTAAAACTTTCCGTACTCTCTCTCTCTCTCTCTCTCTCTCTCTCTCTCTCTCTCTCTCTCTCTCTCTCTCTCTCTTTGCAGGAAACAGAGATGGTGCAAAGAGCTCTAATTCGATTTCGTTACATACTGGTCTTGAAGCCACGTAATGATCCAGCACATCGTACGTTCGCACTGGTGCACATGCGCAGAGAATGTGTGTGTGTGTGTGTGTGTGTGTGTGTGTGTGAGAGAGAGAGAGAGAGAGAGAGAGAGAGAGAGAGCCTGTAACACTTCCTTGCTAAACTCGTTGTGCCTGACTAATCTAGTTATGGATATTAGGTGATTCGCGTCGGGACTTACTTGCTTCGAGGTATGTTGGTTTACAAGTTTAAGAAAGAGCCAGATTTTTTTTATGAAACAATATGAATATATTTTACCTGTACATAGAAGAACACTTAGAGTAATTTAGCAGATGTCAGACATTTCCTCTAGTTAACAAGGCGTGATCCGATCTCCAGCTTACTCTGAATGCAGTCAAATAGAGCCTGGTTTCACCAACGAACAATCAAATAAATACTTTATATTTTATTAGCAATAATTTTTCTTTACTGTTTAACATGCACATTATCTATTTTATTTTATTTTTTTTCATTTTTTTCATTCTAATAAATAAATCATAAATATCCTATCCTAAAATTCCTGTATTTCTAAATTCAAAGCAAAACACCCTTTTCAAGAAGAGCAACAACAACGAGAACAATAAAGTAACTTGTAGGGTTACTCCCCAAGTAAGTGAAAATATTGTACTAGCTCATACACACGTGTTTATGTATATATTCGTCACTGAAAAATAATCGTAAAGATTAAATATGCCCTTTTTTCACAGCATTAATATCCAACACCAACACCCAAAAGAAATTGAATAAGAAAAATCAAAAGAGAAAAAGGGAACTGAATGGTTGGATTGTAACACCATCTCTTTGTTACAGAGATTTTCATCTCCTACAAGACTGATATCCAGTAAAAACTAAATTCTGCTTTGTTAAGGAACATTCTGTTGAGTTGATTATATTGTGAAAACGTATTTAAGATAATTTCAGTCGTAAAGATAAATATGCACTGACATAAAATACAGGAAACCATTGACCATTCAAGAAAAAGTTATACAAAGAGAACATATGTACGTAAAGTACACGTAGTATAAATAATCTCAAAAGCAGATTATCCAAAATATCTAATAATTCTATTTAAAAACGTACTGTTTTGATGATACACCGAAAGTGAGGTTACGGATTTTTTATCTATTAATAATGAAGGAGTACGAAAGTGAATTTGACTTTCATTATCTGAAAGTGACCATGAAAAAATAATATATATATATATATATATATATATATATATATATATATTATCCAATATATATATATATATATATATATATATATATATATATGATTATTGGGGCTAGTGAAATATAGTTTGGACCAGGTTGAGCAGGCTGGTGAAAAAAAAAACGAACAATTTAGTCGGAAAAGTATACTTTCCAAGAACGAAAAAAAAAGATGAGGAAAGATGTAAAGAGAACCCTTCTTTTTGTAGAGAATGAATTTGTTCCTTTCTAGGTTTGAAGAAATATAACAGAAAAGGAGGTTGTGGTGATAGACGTGAGGTTCGTGTGGGTAATATGAAATGAAACGCGTATCGTTGAACTATTTGGAAACAGATTTCATTGTTTAAATCACAAAACTACACGATTTCCAAATAGGTTCCTGTTGTTAATATGAACTGAAACGAGTATCGCTGAAATATTTGGAAATATACTTAATTGTTTAAATTACACAACTACACGATTTCTACATAAAGTTCTTGTTGTTGATATGAATGGAACTAGCCTCGTAGAAATATTTGGAAATATATTTCATAGTTTCAATCACACAATTACACGATTTCCAAACAAACTTTTTAGGTGTACCCAGAAATGAAAAAAAAAAAATGGTAATGAAAATACTTTATCGAACCGTGTTAGGAAGGAGTGGTTGTTATAGTGGCGAAAAGAACCCCGGAAGGGGGGGGGGGGGGGGAGATATACATATCTCATCAATATTAATGCAGATAGATGTAGGCTGGAAAGGAAATGGAGAAGTGTATACCAGAATGGAGAGTTTATGAAAAGAGGAAGAACGAAGAGAATGAAGAATAAGGGTTAAAGACCCAAATGGTAGGTATGTGGAGGAGGATTTTGTAAATATGATTCATAGGTGTCTAAAAGACATAAGAAGATCATTAAAAAGTTGCAGATGCAGGGAGGTCAAACAGAAAATTAAATTTTAGGTGGTGGGGCTCAGGATATATGCAGGGTTCAGTGAAGGATAAGGTCACCCAGATCGAATATATATTCCCCTCTCCCGTCATGTAACTGGACTTAAAAAAAATCTTTTAATCCTTCACTGAACCTTATATATATCCTTAGCCCCGCCACCTAAAGTTTAATTTCCTGTTTGACCTCCCTGCATCTGCAAATATTTTAATGCTATACTTATGTCTTTGTGACACCAATGAATAATATTTACAAAATCCTCCTCCACATACCACCTGGGTCTTGAACCCTTCTTCTTCATAGTTTATTAATTTTCTTCTTTCATTCTCTTCGTTCTTCCTCTTTTCATAAACTCTCCATTCTCGTACACACTTCTCCATTTTCTATATATATATATATTATATATATATATATATATATATATATATATATATATATATATATATATGCAGAAGCCAAGTACTATGTCGTACCTCTAAGTAAATGGGGATACAATCCACAATGAAGTAAAATCCTTTTGTAGATTAAAATATATATTCTTGTACAGGGTTAAAGCTTTCGACCATCAGCTGTGGTCTTGTTCACTAGTGAACAAGACCACAGCTGATGGTCGAAAGCTTTAACCCTGTACAAGAATATATATTTTAATCTACAAAAGGATTTTACTTCATTGTGGATTGTATCCCCATATATATATATATATATATATATATATATATATATATATATATATATATATATATATATATACATGTGTGTGTATGTGTGCGTGTGTGTGTGTGTGTGTGTGTGTGTAATCTTAAAAACAGGTTTTATACTTTAAATACCCTTTCTTTAGATTACTTTGAAAATTAATGGATTAAACGAGATTAGATAGGAATAGAAAAATAAAAATTCAGTAATGCAGCCAGTTTGCAATTTAGACCTCGACAGAAGCTATAACATTAATGACAATCGCAAGGACATGATATCATTATAGTAGAATAAAATATATGTTATAGTCATAATAATAACATTGAATTCCCCACAGGTTGAAGTTATCTTCAAAGTCGTTGTCTGTTGTTTATCCCATTTTCATTGTCTCAATTCCTTATTCGTATCATTTCAGTTTTCCATGGAATATATGTTTTATGATATATGTGACAACGCAACTTCGATCTGCTTTTTTCTTAGTTTTTCTTATTTTTTACTATAATTTTTTTTAATAGAAATTGAAAAAAATACAGACTGAAGGGAAGAACAACGAACAGCAGACAGAAGTATGAAATCGAATGAATCTAGTAGGAAAGTTGGAAAATAATTACAGAATAAATAGAGAAGTTCCAGAATTCCCGGTCGACTGAAATGAAATGTAAATGACCATTAACATAATCTTTTCCACCTCAATAAAAAAAAATGCAATACAAAAATAAACAGAAAAGTAAAAAAAAAAAAAAAAAAAAAAAAACAGGCAGACTTGTTGCCCTGAAAAATATCTTTTCCCTCTCCGCAGCAATTGGACAAAGGGTTCTGCAAAGACAACATTGGGTCGGAGCATTTTGCGTCAGTCCAAAGACTGACTGACCCGAAAATCTTTTCCACAATTGTTCGAAGTGAATGGAAAAAGGCTTTTAAGGTAGGGACTGCCGCTGCCTGTATGGTATTCTCTCTCTCTCTCTCGCTCTCTCTGTCTCTCTCTCTCTCTCTCTGTATCGAGTCTTCATTTTTATGTCTATTTTTTTCTTTTTTGTTCGTGGAGATTTTAATTGGCTTACCAACTTCCAACAGACGCAAAAAGCAAATTTGCACTATGGTTGCATACTTATTCTCTCTCTCTCTCTCTCTCTCTCTCTCTCTCTCTCTCTCTCTCTCAAGCACACACATGCGGGAGTAACCACATGCACATGCATACATACAGTCTCACCAATTCATGTTAGATGGCAAATATTTTGCGTTACTTAGGACAATAAATATTGAAATTGAATCACTGGAGATTTCAAAATGCATGCTGAATTTTCTAAAAAATAAAAAAAATCAGAATTAAGGCCCTACGTAATAAACGATGATGTTACACGAAGGAAATGAAATATACATATGAAAATATGTCTTTGTATTATTATGTTAAAATATTACCTTAGAATCACTTGTTTGGAGATTACAAAATGAAATAAGTTTCCTTTGCTATTCTCTAAAACTGCCTAGGGTTATCGATAGATAAAATATGAACTAATGTAATGGAAAGAAATAAAACAAAAAATAACATGATGAAATTCGATTCTAATGCATTCTGGACATTAAGTGTACACACCCTGAAACCTGATTCAATGAAAATTATTTTGATAACATTTCAATTGGGTAGTCTTTTGCGCAAGGAAGACTTTGCCCTTTTTGTGAGAAACTAGTTCTTAGGTTACGCAAACAGAGCTCTCAATCACTGAGAAGGGACTATTTAGATAAAGTCAAAGATTGCTTCTTGGGCGGACGTCAGCCTGGTAGACCCAACTCCCCAGCGTGTGGTCACTCACGGTGGTAACCACTGGTAGAAAGGCTCACTCACGGTCCAGATAGACCGTGGGCTCACTTAGGAGGCAAACGCTGGACCGCAAGATTACGAGACCAGCATGTTACCGAGTGTACTACCCAGCTTCAAGTAACGGTGAACTGCAGCAAACTGAAACATAGCGAGATAGTAAACTAATCTTCAGGTAGTAAGAATACGTTACCTTATGATATAATGAAAAAGAAGAAAAATGAGTAGTATGTACGTTGGTAAATATTTGATTTGATTTATATCGATTTTTGAACATTATGAGAGGCACTGGGGCAACTAAGGCCAATCAACGCTGAAACGCACATTGACAGAAAAAGGTTTGAAGATGTAACAGGAAGAAAACCTCAAAGCCATTGCACTATGAAAC
>NC_087201.1:29733062-29773062 GCF_015104395.2 Macrobrachium nipponense | reverse complement strand
AAATCTTTAATTATCGAGAAAAAAAAAAAAAAAAAAAAAAAAAAAAAAAAAAAAAAAAAAAAAAAAGAAAAAAAAAAAAAAAAAAAAAAAAAAAAAAAAAAAAAAAAAAAAAAAAAAAAAAAAAAAATTCCCAGCCTTCGGTTACAAGCATATATGAAACAAAATATATTTAATTCCGAGGTAGAGCGAATTAGATATTAAAGGACATTGTAGCTCGATATCCTTATATAGATATATATATATATATATATATATATATGTATATGATATTATATATATTATATATTATATGATATATATATATATATATATATATATATATGTATATATATATATATATATATATTATATATATATATATATATATATATATATATATATATATATATATATATATATATATATATATATACTATATATATATAATATACATACATACATACATATATTATAACATACATACATATATATATATTTAATATATATATATATATATATATATATATATATATATATATAATAATATATATATAAATATATATATGCATATATATATATATAATATATATATATATATAGATATATATTATATACCTATACCCTATATATATATATATATATATATATATATATATATATTATATATATATATATATATATATATATAGATATATATATATATATATATATATATATATCTTACGAGATAGCTTCTCGTATTTTCATATTTGTAAGCGTTTAGCCATAAGCGGAAGGCGAACTAAGTCTGGTAACATCTCTCTTTCTCTCTCTCTCTCTCTCTCTCTCTCTCTCTCTCTCCTCTCTCTCTCTCTCTCAGACATAGGCAATATATATATATATATATATATATATATATATATATATATATATATATATATATATATATATATATATATATATATATATATATATATATATATATATATATATATATATATATTATATATATATATATATATATATATATATATATATATATATATATATATATATATATATATATATATATATATATATATATATTATATATATATATATATATATATATATATATATATATATATATATATATATCACTATATATAATAGAACTATTTTCTCTTTTTCCAGCTCTTATATTCCTTGATAAAGTCTCATAAAATCAGACCCTCCCAACCTCTCTTTATTAATTGTAGTATTTTCCTTTGAATCTCGGTACTGGATACTACTTCATCTGTAAGCGTCACTCGTTCTACAGTCCACACACAAACAGACATTTCTTATACAACAACGTTACACTTGCATTCAAATTCAAAGTCCTTTTATTAATATCTCATATCAATCCACTACAATGATAATCAACGGCCTTAGTCGCATACCTCACCTACTACTTATCTACAAAATTGCTTCTCATATTTTCTTTATATTCTTCCAAACCAGTCAAGCAGAGATTCAAACCCTATATAAAAGCTCTTTCAGCGTTCTTTTTTCTTTTCTCTAGCCTATGCAGACGTGTGAGACTAACCTTTCCTCCTGCCCAACACACACATTTATACTATACAGGACCATACAACAAAATACCGCCTGGAGTGAGGATCATACACGAAGAAAGCAGATATGAAAATGAACTATAGACCCTCCTATTCTGCAGGAGCTACAATACTGACGAGAAAACACAAATAGATGATTACGAACTATCAGAAGCACCTTTTTGAAAACGTGCAAGAGCTCGCCATAGAGGGAATCATCCCTGTGGAGGGCTGAACATGAAAGCAAATGAAGTGAACAAAGTGACAAATGAAGTGAACAAAGTGACAAATGAAGTGAACAAAGTGAACATCCGCTTATGCCTGTTCCTACCTCCAAATTTTCGTGTTGTTGTTGTTGTTGTTGTTGTTGTTCTTGTTGGGGGGTACGAAAGCTTAATGGAAAATACTAAAAAGGTCGGAAATACGTGTTTCGCGTTGAGTTACATATTCAGAAATTTTAGGGTAGTATATCTATGATTTATTCATTAGAATGGAAATGTAAAAAATTAATAATGTGCATGTTAAACAGTATAGAACAATTATTTCTAATAAAATAGAATAGTGTATTTTCATTTTCGTCGGTGTAACAACGCACTATTTGACAGTAGATTTTTAGCACGTGCCGCAAGTAAGCTAAAGGTCGGATCACGCCTTGGTCATCTTTGCACCGGCCTAACACCCAGATTTCTCTACTGAAACATATCACTCGTCTTCCGCTGGCCCATCCGTGCAGAAAACCCGACGATCTAGCGTTTAGAATATCTCCATTCTTTCGAAATGTTAGTATAATTATTTCGTAACTGGTGGGCGCTACGTCTATCCACAGTGGCTTGTCTTAATTTGCATTTAAATCAAAGCTATGGCGTGATGTTCCAGTAGTCTCTTGTGTGACGAAAATCCCATTTTATATAAATCCGATTATACCTTCTGATGAAAGCAGATCTCCGGTTCAGTATAGAAAACGAGTAAAAAGTGAATTAGGTAGTATTATAATAGGACTCTCTCTCTCTCTCTCTCTCTCTCTCTCTCTCTCTCTCTCTCTCTCTCTCTCTCTCTCTCTCTCTCATAGTGTTTTCATAAGCGTAAAAATACATTTGCGAAGGGATTACTTAAAACAATATAATAGTTTATGAGAAACATGTTTTAATTTAAGCAGGCGGAGAATTAGGTGCTTGGGTTTTAACGTAGCATTTCTAATCAGAGAATAATGTATATAGTATTACCATGATATGACCGAGACGTGTTCTGCCTGATGAGATTATCAACAAAAAATAAATAAATAAATGTTGAAAGCTTCTGTTACAGGATTGCGTTGGTGATGATTATATTTTCTGTTAGTACATTTCTTTTATTAAGGAAAACTCTCTATCGGGAGAGTATTTATAATGTTCTAAATAATACAAAGTGTTAAGAGTCCGTGTATAATTTTTAAGACTACTAAAGCTATTTAGAACCCTTCCCTGGGTTCATCTTCAGTCCAAATGAACAATAGTTACAACATGTACAAAGGTAAATTAAAAACAGAGTCGGTGAAGATCTTTGACACCGGTCGATAGCTCGTTAATGGGCCAGGTGATGAAGAAAGAGGGCAGTTAACTCCAACTTGGTGATTTCCTCTCCCCTATCAATCCTTCTGGCTGCAATTCTGTTGTATCTCTGCAATGGTTGTTGCAAAGTTGCAGGAAGTCCTTCATCCGAGGGCATAGATTGGGCACCGTAACCAGACTCCCCTGGGGCAGCGGTTACCTAGACAGGGAGAAGCAAGGCGGAAGCAGAATCAGGAGAGGGAAAAACAGAGCCTGTCCTGCAGTTAAAATCTTTTAAAAACATACTAGTGATATCAAAATTAACAAATGGGTCTTCGTTGACAAAAGACTTGTTTCCTTCGAATGATTCTCCTAAACTTATAGTAGCTCCCTCGACTAGTCGTCTGACATTTACAAAGTTACTTTTAAAGATAATTTTAGCCTCATTCCAGTTGGGTCTATGATCATTCCTGAATGCATGTGGTACTATTGCGCTGTTTTGTGATTGTAGTTCATAAGTTCGCTTATGTTCACTCAAAGCATATCTAGTCCCCGTCCCCTCTCGCCAAAATATTTACTATTACAATCCATACACAGTAGTTCGTAAACGCCTGGGACTATGGGATTTTTATCATTGTTATTGTTTCTTACTAGTTGCGTCTTATTGTATTTTCATATTCGAAAACAATTTTAGTTCCCTTCACTTCTGGATTAAAGGGAAGGGACACATTTCTTTTTGGCTTTTCCTTGGTATTATCTCTAAGTCCATAAAACGACTTCCTTGCTCGCGAAAATGCTTTCTCAATGAAGTGAGGGGGATATCTAAGACTTCTGAAAGTAGCCGTGATGTGTTTAAGTTCATCGTCTATATATTCGGGGCCGCAAATTCTAAATGCGCGTAAAGCAAAATTCATAATAACGTTACTTTTTATTTCTTTTGAGTGAAAAGAATAAAAGTGGGCATAACTATCGGAACTGGTAGATCTTTCCGTTTCATAACTGAATTTGTTTTTTTTTTTTTTTTTTTTTAACATCTGGCTATTACAGTCCCTGAACACTAGAACAACTGAAAAAGGTAATTTTTAGATGTTCTAGTGTTCAGCGACTGAAATAGTCAGAGGTTCAAATTTTCAGTTTACCGGAAATCTACCAATTCCGAGGGCTATATCCACTTTTATTCTTTTCACTCAAGAAATAAAAATTAACGTTATTATGAATTTTGCTTTACTCGCATTCAGAATATATAGACGGTGAACTTAAACACATCACGGCTACTTTCGCGAGCAAGGAAGTCGTATTATGGACTTAGAGATAATACCAAGGAAAAACCAAAAAGATGTGTGTCCCTTCCCTTTAATCCAGAAGTGAAGAATATAAGTGAGCGTATAAGCAAAAGTCAGAAGGAAACTAATATTTTGCTCAAATAAATCCTAGGAGAGGTTCACTGGATATTAGCAACAATTTTATGAACCAACAAGCTGTATCAATTAAATTTCCACCTTTCTCGTTCAAGTGTCGCTCAGGCTTAGCATCTAAGTATTTACAAATATTTTTACTTTCGGTAAAAAACAACTCGTCATCATTTTGTTTTATCCACACTTTTTCTGGATTACTGCAGATTATTAATAGGAATACTTCTCTCCGCCTATCTGTGTTTTCCACAGCAACTACTGACTTGAGATGATAAAATCAACAGATATCACTCCTCACTAGTACATGAAAATTTTAATCATCTACCTATTTAATTTAATCTATATCTATGTATAGATGTATACACATGCGCATACACACACACACACACACACACACACACACACACGCACACAACCCACCACACACACACAACATTCATATCATATATATATATGATATATATAGATATATATATATATATATATATAAAATTTTGTCCCTGAAAAGGACTGCCAGTGGCTTTTAATTATGGCCAATCTAGGTACAAAATGGAATAAAAAGAAATTATATAACTCACTACCAATTCCCACTGGTGAGATTTATTTACCTCTGTTCATCTCATCTTGTGGTTCAATATCAGCTACACTATAGATCTAGTAGTTCACTGCTATTACATCAGCCTTTAAGTCACTATACGACTGCGTCTGAATTGACAAGTTGTGCTAAAGCGGAAACCTTAGCCAAAGATAACAGGGCCTTTCATTATCATCTGGATGATGTAAGGATCGCACAGACTTGACAAGATACTGGATGATCTATTGGGTTAGGCGTAGTGTAACTGTATAACTACCAGTATGCCATGCATTGAGCTCAGCATAAGGTGGTAAAGTTCAAACCGTCAGCTTATGCCATTTTAAATTCCAAATCCTGAATGTTTAATATAAGCACCATGTAAATTTGAGTAAATGCTGACTTTGTCAGGAGGAGTAAACCGATGAAATGTTAACATCACACTTAGTTCGTAAGAAATTACACTGTGCTTATTACATGACGAAACTATGGTATTTGGTAAAAAAAAAAATAGATGAAAACGAAGGCATGCAAGCCCCACTTATACCAATTAAAGCAGAAACAGAACATAAGAAGAGTGTTACTTCAACCATATCAGTTAGTACAGATGATAACCGAGACAAGAGACAAGGAACCTCAGAATCTCCAAAGCAGACTGAAATATCAAATTGAAGAAACACAAGGATTTTGGAGCTGAATAAAAGCCTCAGTCGTTGTGCCAAAGCTCAAAACCATGAAGAGATTCATATAATGCGAAGTCTAGTGCTGCTGCTCATCAAAACAGAAAGAGAGCCAAGTTATGTTCCGGCTGTCTGACTAAGCCTTACAGACAAATGTCACTCAGAAAAACTGGGTATGGATTCTCCAGATGTCAACACAGCAAGGTTAAAGGAATAGTTACTCATTAGCTTTCACAAGCTAGAGGCCCATAAGAAAGGGGATGGTGTTCTTTTAGCGATTCTAGCATTCAAAAATGACGGAGGCCCAGTTCTCTCTGATGTTTGCAGTGATTGTAAAGCCATTTACCAAGATGAAACTGCAGATATTGTACGTAGACAAAATGCGGTCCCAAGCCCAAATTTATCAGTGAACTTCTTTGCAAATATTGAGCCCAAATTTACCAGTGAACATTTTTGTAAATATTTGATCACACCTGAAACATATAGTGAAGCCAAACTTGGCTATACCACATCTTTCTCAGTAAAACTTTTGTCCAAAGTATAAGGAAGAATCAGAAACACCCGAACATTCACGGGACCGTAGACGTCTTTTGCTTTGTATGTTGGGATGGATGCACTGGGTAAGACATTAAAATGAGCAATAGCTCCATAAGAACAGAATTTGCATAACTTATGCCATAGTGTTCTAAATATTCGGCCATGAGTGTGCCAGTTGATATAGAAAAAGGGTCTGTACATTGTGTCTGCTGCAGACTAAACTGACAACACTCCAATGGAAACCACAACAGAGCAAAACAGTCTATAATAAGCCACACCATCACCAGCCTACTGCCAATCCCCCCTTGTAATCCTATCAAAGCCTGGTATCTTTCCAACCTTTATGCCCTTAACTGACATTCTAATACCCTGTAAGGTCACTTCCAGATCTCACTCGTCTTCCTTCGAGAAATCCTCAAAATACTAACTCAACCTACCAGAACTGCATTCTCCTCAGTTAATATCTCTTCCTTTTCATCTGATCTTTTCTAAGCCCACGCTCATTAACACGATTTTCTCCATTTACTTGTTAGTCGAACGTCCCAAACCAGGTAACATTTTATTTGCACCATAACCCTGAGAAACGGGAGTATTTCTAATACACGTATATGGTGCCGTATTTCATTCAATTTCCATTCAAGAAGCGGTATCATATCCTCAAGCCATTCATCTCTCTCTCTCTCTCTCTCTCTCTCTCTCTCTCTCTCTCTCTCTCTCTCTCTCTCTCCTAGATACACAAACTTAAAATCCCATGGAAGTGGTGCGGGACCTGGATTAGCAGTCAACAAGTAATAAATACTATTTAAATGTCCTCAAACCACTTTCATGCTGGTATTCGAGTGATGAGGAATAATAACCTCAAATTATGTTTTGGCACTCGAATAGCTCGGTGTATATTTTCAAAACTAATGCGTCAAAACGTAAAAACAGAATCATAAAAACGTAAATACAAAATCGTGATATGAAATAAGAGTGAAAAACAGCCTTGATATAAGACGAAAGTGAGAAATATTTTTTCCTTGCTTCCAGTTTAGTGTCCAAAAGTTTAAAATTGCTATTGAACTTGAGACTTTTTCTTTCAATACTTCTATTGGTTTTTCATTCTCTCTCTCTCTCTCTCTCTCTCTCTCTCTCTCTCTCTCTCTCTCTCTCTCTCTCTCTGACGAAAGAAAGACGCTGGCTCCATTCTTTTTAAAGGAACGTAAATAACAAAAATGCTTGCTGGAGATTTAATGCAGTTTTGGGAAACTAAATCTATTTCGGGTGACCCGTGAAGAATCGAATGAGAATGGACAAGGCAATTAATTTAGTCCATAAGCTTAAGGGTTTATCTAAGTTTCTATCGACGCCCTCCTGTTACAGAGAGCATTGTAAATGTCATTAACTGAGGAGGAATTTGATCTGTTAATTTTGATATCTAAACACACTAACCCAGACTATACTATCACCTTCTGAAAAAAATAAACCACACACACACTCGTGTACATTTTCGGTAAAAATCTATAGAGGAAAAAATGAAGTTGTAAAATGTAGAATCACCTCTGAACCCCTCATATATATTAAAAAGTTACAAACGATGAAGCATATTGAATGCTACCATCGATATTTTGTCTCTTGTCGTGTATTTCACAGAATGCCTTATGTGATTAAATATATAACCAGTATGTGTTATTCGGCAGTATTGCTTCGTATTCTTTGGATAAGTTTCCCAAGAGAAGCGTATAATTTGGAAGGTTATTTGGACCAAAGCGAGATCAGCAACTCTCTCTCTCTCTCTCTCTCTCTCTCTCTCTCTCTCTCTCTCTCTCTCACCACACACACACACACACACACACACAACCAGACAGGAATTAATAGATGTAAACTAGAACTGAAGAGATGCAACACATCTCATTGTGGGAACTTCTTCACATACAAGATATGTGACAAATGGAATCAAACCCTGCCACCAGGAAGTTTGTTAAAACAGCAGCAGTGTGGAAGTTGTTTAAAAAGAAAGCTAGACCAAAATCAATTAGGTACACCAATTGATTTGGTAAACAAAACCTGCTCTTGGAGATAAGGGAGCATAGTTGTCCCCTCGGATGGACTAATAAGTCTTTGAGACATCCTGACCCTTGTAACTCTCTCCTCTCTCTCTCTCTCTCTCTCTCTCTCTCTCTCTCTCTCATAGGGGCAGAAACACACGCTCACACACTCACACACACACGTCGTCTCTGTCTCTGTCTCTGTCTGTCTCTCGTCTCTCTCTCTCTACGAAAGAAGTCCATTCATGACCTATGAAAAAATACCTGAACTTTGGTATAGGTTAAATTAATTCAAGACGAAAATCATCCAAAATCAATTTATATCGGATACATCACCTCTCCAGCAGATTTCTCAGTTTATTCCGTAGGTTAAGATATTCACTGTAAGTACATAGTAACTCCATAAGCTCTTAGATACAGAAAACTGAAAACAAATATAGATTGAAATCTGGACTGGAAAAAACACCTGCTAAATTGTTATTCAATACAAAACATTTTACTCATAATACTCCACTTGATTTTGATTTGATAATACGTGTAATGTCATTTTTTTATTGAAATCTCATATAATTTTGAAATAGAAAGGGGGTTGTTGGTATCTGTTGTGAAATAGCGCAATCAAATTACAGAACTTTTGTGACGCTCTTTAACAAATTTACATATGATTAAACATATATTTTCAAATGTTTTGGACAGATAAAAACGGTATTCAAGTCACCAAAATGTTTATTTATAGTAATTTAAAAATAAAACTATTTTCCTCTATTAGTGGTGTTTTCTTTATGGCAATTTAAATAATCTTACTTGGTCTTGCATGGACTAAATCATCCTTTTTAAAAATGAATTGGAAATAGTTCTTAGACCGTTATTTTATTTGTACTTATCCACAATATATTGAAAAAAAGGCGTGATAGGCTCTGCAGCTTACTCAGGACACATGCTAAAATCTACGGTCAAATAGAGCGTTGTTTCACCAACGAAAATTAAAACAATACTCTATATTTTACTTTATAATAAAAAGAAAATAATTGTTCTGTACTGTTCAACATTCACATGATTTATTTTTTACAATTTCACCCTAATAAATAAATCGGAAATATCCGATCGTAAAATTTCTGTATCTTTAACTCAGCGCGAAACACCTTTTTCATACCTTTTTAGGCTCTTTCACAGACCTTTCCTAGCCCCCAACAAGAACAATAACAGGAACAACAACAAATTAGCGTGTATGCTTACACCCCGAGTACGCGAAAATTATAAAACTCAAACACGGAAATATCTCTTTTGCTTCCAGATTCAATTCGTATTAAAAATTTAACCATTAAATTGAAAACCTTGAATCAATGTTTCACTGCAGTGAAGTTCACATACAAGACGCCTTTTGAGGAAGATCAGTTCAAATTCAGATTAATCTTTGCACAATCTCTACTTGATAATGGAGAATTGTATTCACAAATAGATTTTAGGGCACAAAATCCAGATAATTAAAGAATAAAAAAAAAATATCTTGACTTACCTCGAGGAAAAGTATCTGTTCGGCCTCGTTCAGGTTTGAAATGGAGTGTCTCTTCAAGTTTCATTCAACTTTTGTCCTTATTAGTAATTTCCCTTTCACGTTTTTCATATCCAGTGGCGTAACCGGGGAAGTGGGGTCCTCCCCAAGCGGCACTACCTACAGGGGGAGGGGGGGAGGGCACTCTGGCAATTCTTTTTTCTTTTAGCAGGTCTAGTCTGGCATAATTTCAGATTTTGTAGCACAGTTCGTCCGATCGGAACACTGGACAGCGATTCACCAACTCTGCTGTTGGACATTTTTAAGCGATTTTTGACAACGGGAACTCTGGTTTCTTTCTAATCAGTTTGACTTTGATGTTGTTATCGGCGAATTCGCCTCTGACAAAGCTCGTCGGGTTCCGTCGTAAATCTGCAGTGTTGCTTTTTTGCTTTAGCTCTTTGAGAGAAAAGAAATGGCCGAGATGTTAAGGCTTAAAATGTGCGTTTAATTTCCACCACTTTAGTATTTTTCGTTTACTACTGCAAACTCCTTTCTTGTTTTTGTTGTTGGAGGGGTGGGGTGGGGGAGGGGGTTAGGAAAGTCCTCATGGGAAGGCCAAAAACGGTCTGAAAAATGTGTTTCGCTTTGAGTTGAAGATACTGGAATTTTATGATGGGATATTTATGATATATTTATTAGGATAACAATGTAACGAATAAATAATGCGAACATTAAACAAGTACATAAAAATTATTTCTAATGAAACATAGCCTATTTATTCCAGTTAAATTTTAACACCTTTTATTATACGTTAAAAGTTAGAAATATAATGTTTACAACTTATTCGCGAGGGGAAAAATCTTGCACACGTTCCGCGTAAGCTGGAAGTCGGATCACGCTTTGTTCTTACAAGACTGGGAACTGGACACGTTCAACTTCACATGGTAAATCCAACCTTCTGGCCAACAGTTTTCTACGCACTAACACAGTAAACTTTGGTTCGTGTTCACTTCATAATTAGAACAACAAACCAGCCGCTATTATACCACGATGGGCGAGAGTTGTATTTTGGAATGGAAGCGACTCGTGAGTCGTGACTCGCTTATTTACCTCAAAATATTTCTTAATCTCGGTTGTCTAATCTCATCACACCTTGAAATACCTGCAGCTCTTACTTTAGGGAGGATGGAAGTGAATAACAGAGAGGTTACAAAAATTTGTAGCATAGTAACAGCAGCGAACAACATGAACTTACCTTAACAACTGAGGTCCTTGTAGATGTTATAATTCGAGTTTATCAACTACCATTGAAATGGGGCGTCTTCTGTAATAACCGGATTACAACATTCCTATTGAAATGTATCTTACGATTAACTTAATATGATCTTTATTACATTATGATAATGAATACATACGGTCTTCGTTCAAAAATAGAATTGATTAAAAAAAATAAGAAAAACTAAGCAACTAAGCGTTTAATTATGATGCCAGTTAAGGAGTACCTCTTTAATACTTGTCATTAACTATCTTTGAATGTGTCACCCCTCAGTCTCCTACACTTTATTATATATATATATATATATATATATATATATATATATATATATATATATATATATATATATATATATATATATATACATATACAATGAAGACAGTGGAAGCACACTAACGGGTCAAGAAACCTCCGCCTGTTGAATATTCATTGGGATTTTCCTCCGATTCGCTCTGACTCCTCTTCCTTGAAGGATTCCACCTGTTCGTTTTCTGTTAGCCCTTCTTTTTATTATACAACTGAAACTTAGCCAGTGTCAGAACTTTCTTGCTTACATCGTTCACAAATATGGACCAACACTCAAGACGACAATCAAATCCTTGGAACGCAGTACCAAAAAGCTTCGGAAGGCAGAATGTGACCTGGAATTTCGACAATTCTGTGTCCTTAACAAAGTAACGCCAAACTTTGTTAAATTTAAATTATATAAGAAATCCTTGTATAACACTCATTTTTATTCCGATTCCATTGTTACTCTTCTCAATATGGAGATTTCTTGTAAACAAAATACTATTAACAAGCTGTCTTCTGCTAATCATACTCTCTATGAAAGTGTTATTAACAAACTATCTAACCTCGACCGTTACATCTTCATTTAACCTGTTTAATAAATGTATCAATTCCTTTGTTTTCCATGTCTAAGAGGTTCAGGAGAGATAACTACACAAAATAGGTGTTTCTGTTCCTAAATTTAAGCAGGACAATAAAACTGTGTTCAAATTTCGCCAATTACTCCCTATCGAAACGAGAGGAATTCTTCCTCTCTCTCTCTTGGTTTTCATTTTGCTTTGCCATATTACAGACCCTCACTTGTACAGTTCTTTGGTAGTCTGGAGCTCCTGTTTTCTAGATTGATCAACCTTGATCTTAACCTTGATGTCCGTAACTTTCGATCAAAATTTCAATGCCTAGCACCTAAAACTTATACTAAATTGTCCACGTATTGGGCTCCTTTTTTTTTAAAAAAAAGGAATATATGAATATTCTCAAATCGCTTGTAAAAAACATGGACATTATTATTGCCCGTCAAGACTAGGTAAAGGAGTTGTTATTCTTAACAGATGATTATATTTCTAGGGTGGAAACAATTTTAAATGATAATTCAAAGTTCCAGAAGTTAGGAACTCCTGAATTTTCAACACTGTTTAAAATAGAAGACCGTATTAATCGATTTCTGAAAAGCTTAAAAGACCGTGGCATGATCACTGAAAATACTTACCAGTCCCTATACAGCTCAGGGTCATCGGATGGTTCAATGTACGGCCTTCAAAGGCCCACACAGATAATGTTCCTATCCGTCCTATAATAACGCCAATCACAAACTGGCAAAATATCTCATACGAGTTCAAAAATGCCATTCTTGCTCAGGACTCGGACCTTGTTATGGTAAAGCTAAGACGTGGAGTCTTTATTTACAAATGTACCAGTACAACAGACCATTGATATTATTTTAAGTAAGCTTTTTCCTACGGATGAGTCCCTTTTTAATGGGTTTTGTAAGAACGATTTTAAGAAACTTTTAGATCTAGCGGTGCGGGTGTGTTCGCTGGAAGAGCACATGTTTGATTCTTGTCCCTTTAGTTACCATCCACTATTTTATAAACGATATATTGACGACACGGTTTCACTATTTAGAAGTCAGTTTGACGCCGAGAGGTTTTTAACTTTCATCAACTCATTTCAGTCTAACATCAAATTCACTATTGAACACGAAACCAACCATCAGTTGCATTTTTTATATATTTTAATTACACTCTCTTCTCAAGGCTTCTCAAATTCCGTTTTTATAAAAAAGACATTTACTGGCCTTGGTACACATGTCTATAGCTTCTGTTCTCTTGATTTTAAGATTAATGCCGTATTAACCATGCTTCACCGAGTCTTTGCTTTGTTCTGTAGTTGGCAAGCTTTTCACAATGAAGTCACGTTCTTGCAAAAATATTTTAACAGCAACTACTTTCCCACCCAGTTGTTCTTTAAGCATATCTCCAAATTTTAAAATAATATTTTCGTTCCACGTCATCCTACTCCTCACGTTCCTAAATTACCTTTCTATACCAGCCTTCCTTTTATTCACGATACAACTTTTTATAAGGAACTCCATGCTTTAATATCTGGTCATCTCCCTGGCGTGAAAATCAAAATTATACCCACAAACCCACTGAATATCGGTAGCCTTTCCAGCTTCAAGGACCGTTTGGATCCATTGGTGACCTCAGGTGTTATTTACAAATACACTTGTCCCCGATGTAATCGACGAACCTATATTGGATCGACACATAGGTTACTTAAGGTCCGAATCGACAATCATAGAGCTGTCAGCTATAGAACTGGAACTAAGCTTTCGAATCCTGAATTTTCCAACATAAGGGATCATACCGATAAATGTAGGTATTCTATTCAGTACAAGGACTTTTAGGTTTTGGGCAGAGCATCCAATCACAAGGTTTTAACAATTAATGAATCTTTGTTTATTAAAAAACTGGTTCCCTCACTGAACACCCATGATGCCACGTCTACACCTCTTTACCTCTCGTGAACTGTTTACGTTTTTGGGTTAGTCCTTCCTTTGTCTTCACACTCAACGGTTGGTCCTTATTTGTATTTTTAACTATGATTATTTTATTGTACCTTATATTGTGTATTTTATTATTTTAACTTAATTTTATGGTACCAATTGGATATTATATTGTTACGTTGTTTCTTTGACCTGTTGGTGGGCTTCCCCTGCCTTCACTGTATTGTTGGGTTTAGAAAAACCTCCGCCTTCTGATATATATATATATATATATATATATAGATATATATATACTATATATATATATATATATAGATATATATATATATATATATACTATATATATATATATATACATATATATATATATCTATATATATATATTATATATATATATATATATATATATATATATATATATAGTATATATATACATATATATTATATAATATATATACATAATATATATATATATATATATATATATATATATATATATATATATATATATATATATATATATATATATATAGATATATATATATATACTATATATATATATATATATATATATATATATATCATATATATGTTTATATATATATAATATATATATATATATTATATATATGTATATATATATATATAGTATATATACTATATAATATATATATATATATATATATATATATTATATATATATATATTATGAAGGCGGAGGATATTCTCTATATAAACCCACAATCAGTGAAGGCAGGGACATCTAGCACATACAGGTCAAAGACTATATTTATTAGGTTGACAAAGCTTCGAAGCCACAAGCAGGCCTAACATTTTCAGCTACAAAGTAACATATCCAACGGTACAATTAAAATTAGTTAAATATAAAATACAATAGAGGTACAATAAAACATCACATTATTATACAAATAAGGACCAACCGTTGAGTATGGATACAAAGCAGGACGTAACCAAAGAATATATATATATATATATCATATATATATATATATATATATATATGTATATATATATATATATATATATATATATATATATATATATATATACATATATACATGTATATATATATACATGTTAATATTGTATACTTTTTTGTATATATATTATATTTTCTATATATATATAAGCCCATATATACGATGGTGTGTTTGTGTGTGTGTGTGTGTGTGTGTGTGGTTGTGTGCATGTCGTGTGTGTGTGTGTGTAAATGATGTATATATTATAATATATATATCCCACCCATCATTGAAAACCATGATTATAAGGAAGACATGTCCAATTCAGACGACAGTCATGTACACATGTTTTATTATTTAAGAAACGTATTTCATGTTGTTCACAACACATCATCAGTAATGCAATTGATTCAACATTGAAATAACTTAAAATTACAATCAAAAGAAACAAAAATTTTTCTATATACAGAACGTAACTACCCTTGAGAGAAGCAAACCTTTACCTATTAAACTAAAGAAGGAAAGAGCTGGAGTGACTAAAAACGGTAAGTCTGCATACAACGTAAACCTCACGCCAGAGAGAGAGAGACTGACGAGGTGTTGGAGTTTAAACTAGGTGAAAGGTGCTTAATAAATAATGACTCAAGGGTAGTTAGATGGGTAGTTTTGCTTTGGTGGTGCCAATTATAGAAAAATGTTTTCTTTTCGATAGTAACCTTACAACTTTTAGCATGTATTCTTATATTAGAGAACTCGGGATTAGAGATTCTGGACCCAGTTCTATAACTTAATCCCAAATGCTGTAATAAGCGGACTTGTAACAGTCTCCGTGAAGAACCAACATAAAAATACCAAGACATCTTGGGCATTCAAATTTTATATATGATTGGACTTCATGAAAATCCTGTAATTTGTCCTTGTAATTTAAAAACCCTCCAATTTTTTGTGGATTCATGGGAATAAGATTTAGTTTCAAAAAAAAACAAATTCCTTTTCAATAATATTTTTAACTTTTTACACGTAAACTGTCTGAAATGAATAAATGGGATGGGGTGCATACATCGTTAATTTAGGTACATTAAAATTAAGGGTGGGTGCTGACAGATACCTCGTTAGCAATTTACTAATAATGTTAAAAACCAGCTTTTTGGGAAACGAGTTCTTAACAAAATATTCTAAAGAAACTCGATTTCAAGATGAAAGGAGAGCCAATCAGATGTATACCGAAGGGCCCTAAAAACCAAAGTAGATATTAGCATTAATCTTAAAATTACGGAAACACGAGCTAAAAAATAGTTGTTTCCGAGCCCAGTGAAGGTACTCTTTCTAAAAACACTTGTGTTGAAAAGGTGGTTATCTCTCTAGTTATTTTTATATCCAAAAAGGCCAGGGAGTCATCTTTCTCATTTTCCAACGTAGATTTTAATGTTAGGATGGGCTTCATTTTATGTAATCTAAAAAAAGCTGCGGCATTGCCACGAAAATTTAAATAAGCAAAAGTATCGTCAACATATATCGTCTATAAAAAAGTGCTTAAAATTCCCAGGACAATCATTAAGAAAATTCTCCTCCAAATGTCCCATAAAAAAGTTTGCAAACAACGGTCCCAAAGGAGAACCCATGGCAACCCCCTCTGCCTGCAGAAAGAGCTGCCCATTAAAAACAAAGGTGGCGTCTTGCACAGCAAGTTCCCAAACAAAAATGTTTTAAAAAGTTGACCTATTAAAACCACAGAAGGTCCTCATCATTACTAAACTTTATCCAAAATGATTTCAATTGTCTGAGAAACAGGGACGTTAGTGAACAATGATTCACGTCCAAACTGGCCATATACAATCACCATCCTGTAAAATAATTCTTGCTGAAATGATAACCATTCTTTAACGAATATTCAGAGTAAGCAGTATTCATTGAGTATTTTTGACTAAGAATTTGAAATATTATATGTCGGGCTATTGTATGCGGACCATTATCGGTCTCAATGGTATACCGTCTTTGTGTATTTTTGGAAGTCCATAAAGAATGCCAAAGGAAGACCCGGTAACAAATAGTTTTCTTGGTAGATATCATCAGAATAACTTTTTTTTTTCCTGTTTAAGCTTTCTAAGAAAGCGATTGATCTTGTCTCTTTTTTGTAAATATCAACAAAGTTGGGTTCACCAATTAGTTTAAATTTAGAGCCATCAGACAAAACTAACTTTCATTTTTTCAAGATAATCAGCCTTGTCCAGAATCACTATTCCTTTCCCCCCTTTATCTGGTTTACATATCACTAAGTTATCATTTTTGAACCCAACCTTATAAGAATTTCAGAGTCCTCCTTTCTGAAGTTAAGGGGGCCCACTTCACCCTGAGTTTACTTCAGAAAGGAGACTCTGAAATTCTTAGAAGGTTGGGTAAAATGATAACTTAGTGATATGTAAACCAGATAAAGGGAAAGGAATAGTGATTTCTGGACAAGGCTGATTATCTTGAAAAATGAAAGTTATTTTGTCTGATGGCTCTAAATTTTGTTTTAAACTAATTGGTGAACCCAACTTTGTTTGATATTTACAAAAAAAGAAGACAAGATCAATCCGCTTTCTTAGAAAAGCTTAAACAGGAAAAAGTTATTTCGATGATATCTACCAAGACAACTATTTGTTACCGGGTCTTCCTTGCATTCTTTATGGACTTCCAAAATACACAAAGACCGGTATACCATTGAGACCGATAATGTCCGCATACAATAGCCCGACATATAATATTTCCAAATTCTTAGTCAAAATACTCAATGAATATGCTTACTCTGAATATTCGTTAAAGAATGGTTTATGCATTTCAGCAAGAAATTATTTTACAGGATGGTGATTTGTATATGGCCAGTTTTTGGACGTTGAATCATTGTTCACTAACGTCCCTGTTTCTCAGACAATTGAAATCATTTTGATAAAGTTTTTAGTAGTAATGATGAGACCTTCTCCTGGTTTTAATAGGCAACTTTTTAAAACATTTTTGGAACTTGCTGTGCAAGACGCCACCTTTGTTTTTAATGGGCAGCTCTTTCTGCAGGCAGAGGGGGTTGCCATGGGTTCTCCTTTGGGACCGTTGTTTGCAAAGTTTTTTTATGGGGACATTTGGAGGAGAATTTTCTTAATGATTGTCCTGGAATTTTAAGCCACTTTTTTTATAGACGATATGTTGACGATACTTTTGCCTTATTTAAATTTTCGTGGCAATGCCAGCTTTTTTTTAGATTACATAAATGAAGCCCATCCTAACATTAAATCTACGTTGGAAAATGAGAAAGATGACTCCCTGGCCTTTTTGGTTTTTATATAAAATAACTAGAGATAACCACCTTTTCACACAAGTGTTTTTAGAAAGAGTACCTTCACTGGGGCTCGGAAACAACTATTTTAGCTCGTGTTTCCGTAATTTTTAAGATTAATGCTATATCTACTTTGGTTTTTAGGCCCTTCGGTACACATCTGATTGGCTCTCCTTTCATCTTGAAATCGAGTTTCTTTTAGAATATTTTGTTAAGAACTCGTTTCCCAAAAAGCTGGTTTTAACATTATTAGTAAATTGCTAACGAGATATCTGTCAGCACCCACCCATTAATTTTAATGTACCTAAATTAACGATGTATGCACCCATCCCATTTATTCATTCAGACAGTTTACGTGTAAAAGTTAAAAATATTATTGAAAAGAAAAGGAATTTGGTTTTTTGAAACTAAATCTTATTCCCATGAATCCACAAAAAATTGGAGGGTTTTTAAATTACAAGGACAAATTACAGGATTTCATGAAGTCCAATATCATATATAATTTGAATGCCCAAGATGTCTTGGTATTTATGTTGGTTCTTCACGGAGACTGTTACAAGTCCGTTATTACAGCCATTTGGGATTAAGTTATAGAACTGGGTCCAGAATCTCTAATCCCGAGTTCTCTAATATAAGAAATACATGCTAAAAGTTGTAAGGTTACTATCGAAAAGAAACATTTTTCTATAATTGGCACCACAAAGCAAACTACCCATCTAACTACCCTTGAGTCATTTTTTATTTATTTAAGCACGTTTCACCTAGTTTAAAACTCCAACACCTCGTCATCTCTCTCTCTCTGGCGTGAGGTTTTACGTTGTATGCAGACCTTACCGTTTTTAGTCACTCAGCTCTTTCCTTCTTTATGAATAGGTAGTTTTTCTTCTCTTTCCCTATGTTAACGTTCTGATTATTTTTTAATTTTTTAAAATTTATTGTAATTTTTAAGTTATTTTAAAAATGTTGAATTTCAATTGCAGACTGATGATGTGTGTGACAACATGAAACGTTTCTTAATAATAAAAAACACGTGTACATGACGTCGTCTGATTGGACACTCTTCCCTATATATATATATATATATATATATATATATATATATATATATATATATATATATATATATATATCATATCCACCATATATATATATATATATATATATATATATATATATATATATATATGAATATTATCACATCGAACCGTGGGGATGACCATTTATAATCAATTCAGCTACAAATCCTCCCTTTTAATATCGAAATTCACTTGGTAAAGTGAATTTAGATATTAAAGGACATTTGTAGCTTGAATTGATATATATATATATATATATATATATATATATATATATATATATATATATATAATATATAATCATACTCCACCAACAATCATGAACAAATAGTGCAAAATGTTGCAACGTTTTGCTTTATACTTTTCAAACGCCTCAAGTGCAACACTTTTGAAAGCATCCTTAGATGGCAAATCTGATTTATTCGCATTGAAAGAGTTTTTTTTGAAGCCCTACAGTACGTAGATTCCTCAGTCATAAAAATGTGAAATTCCGAGAATGCTGTGGCTAATATTAGAAGACGCTTTCACTGATTTTCAACCCTGTTGCTCGATGAGTGCAAGTAATCAAGGAATTGATCTGGGATTTCCTGATATCAAAGAACTCACAGTCAAACTTTTATATTCAGTTTATTACGCTGTATTCATTTCCAGTTCTATAAATCATTCGCACACTCGATCATCGATACGGAGAATCAGAAGTTTGTATTTTTACTGAATAGAATTGAGAGCCCTTGGTTTAATGCACATTAGCAAAGTCGGCTGTGACGAAAATGAACCTCAGTGTTCAAAACATACCGAAAAAATTTATAAGGAAGTAATATTATATATATATATATATATATATATATATATATATATATATATATAAAAAATGAGTGTAAAAAATATTGTAATGACAATAAAGTATCGACATTTTTCTAAGGTAATGAATGATACTTGGAAATTCTCTCTCTCTCTCTCTCCTCTCTCTCTCTCTCTCTCTTATAACCTTTGAGGAGCGGACTCTAAAACAGAGACTAATTTCTTGACATTTTGGACAAAAAGCACCACAGGGAACTCGCAAGAATGTTGTATTTACAGTATTTACATTCTACCTGTGGGATGGGTATTCATCCGGTCCTACGGTGACATACGATGCTATGAGCAGTTAATAGATAGAGAGCATGTCACCCTAACAATGGTTGAACGTAGCCTGCGCGTAGTAACCAATAAAGTCCTTTCTTTTAACAGTAACTTATATTAACGCAAGTTCGGCTGTAATATAGTATCACCCTGTATTACGATCTGGCTTAGACGCGTAGATGAAATATTTATATTCTGGCATCACAGCTGTGGAGATTTCAGTGCAATTTTTTAAAATAGACTGAGGTCGCTATAACTGATATCAGAATCTAAACCAGAAAAGGAAAATGAGGGCACATTGCCTTTCTTATATTCATTTCCTAAGTTATCGTGGTCGCCTGCAATCTATTTCTCGAAGGGCTTAGGAAATGTTCGCCTCGGTATCTAGAGAAAATATTCAACAGGTTCAGTCAACATCTCGAGCAATTACTTTTAACCCAGCATACATTATGCTACAGGTTCCACAAACGCAATACCAGTAAATTCCAGCGACAAACTAAAGCTTTCTGTAGTACAAAAGGAAGATTTAAGATCTGTTCCCAAGCAGGTATTCCAGTGGATACGTCGCACCAAACTCGATACAGGTAGGAGCTAACGAGGACAAAAGTACAGGTAATGAATTGCCTCGTTCGATTCGGCTCAGCGGATTTCTACATACCACCAAGATCGAATTGCCACACTTCCATATCCCTTATCAATATACTTGCCACTGACCAGTTGTCCATATTTTCCTGGTGATCATATAGGGTTTTTATGGACCTGTTTATCATAAATTTTTTTTTTTTCTTGTTTGTATACTGAATTTAGGCTGTTTTTCTGTTCGATTATTTTGTTTCCACTTATAACTGAGAATATATGAACGTGTTTAATTTGCATCATTTTTATTTGATCCTTGTTGTTAGTATGAGTAGTAATAAGTATGAGTATTAACTACGAAGACCACTTCACATTAAGTTAGGAATATAAAGTTTACAACTTATGCGTGAAGGGAAAATCTTACACGCGTCCCGAGTAAGCTGGAGGCCGCATCACGCCTTGTAGTTTTAGTTGTAACCTTTCTAGGATTACCAGAATGAACAAAAAATATGTGTAAGTGTTGAATATCACAATATCTCAATATTTTGTCTCACTCCTGTAACATTAGTAATTAGATTGTGGCTGTTAGTTGTCACAGGTTATGAATTACAATTATAACAGTTTTTTTAACGGTTATTCCATTCAGTTACAAAGTGGGCAAATGAATATGAGAAAAAAATACAAGGCATTAGCCGACCTCCAGCTTACTTGGGACGCTTGCAAGATTTTCCCTTCGTGCATAAGTTGTAAACATTATATTCTTAACTTTAAATGAAATTTAAAACGTGCTAAAATCTATGGTCAAATAGAGCGTTGTTTCACCAACGAAAATTAAAACAAATATGCTATATCTTATTAGGCAAATTTTTTCTGTACTTTTTAACATGCACATTATTTATATTTTACAATTTCATTCTAATAAATAAATCATAAATATCCTACCCTAAAATTCCTGTATCTTTAACTCAATGCGAAACACCTTTTTCAGACCTTTTTTCAGGTTCTTCCCTAGACTTTTTGTAACCCCCAACAAGAACAAGAACAACAAAGTAGTGTGTAGGCTTACTCCCCGAGTAAGTGAAAAATAGTCTTGAAACGAAAGGCAATCAATGCAGGTGATTCCATGCTAAGAAGCTTAAATTGTTAACTAAACCTACGTCTCGACAACTTAAGATTTAACTTTTTGTCCAATAAACAAAAATAAAATGCTAATTCGGGTGACGCAATTGCACATTAAGCTCGCATCTATCATTGTTATGTCCTTTGTAATGGACTCCGTGGGGATTATAATTAAGTGGGCAAGTAAAAAATAATGACTATTCCCTGTATCAGATATTCTCTGTAACTAGCATGCGAGCGCACCATAATTGAGGGTTTTGTTTTGGGGTATTCCAGTGCATTAACTGAGATGTCAGAAGAATTCGTCATTAGTTATTTTATTACAAGTGAACCTCGAGCGAAAACCGCGCTTTCGACGAAAACTGTCTAGGTTGACAGAGAAATTATTACTTTCTTCAAACGCGAAATTATCTTGCAATAACATTTATGATGTGATTGAGTCACGTTCGGGGTAAAAGCACGACGAGACGCCGAATGAATTATTCACTTGAATGCTAATAGACTTGAGGTACAATTGCAAGCTATGAATTGCTATAGTACCAAGTTACAGTCGAGACATTCCTCGTATCAGTCTACGGACCGTGAACGGATTTAATCAGTGAGTCAGGGAACCTATCTTCGGGTAAAGGGGCAGGGGGGGGGGGGGGGGGGGGGGATTTCCTGGGGGGGGGGGGGGGGGGGGGGGGGGGGGGGGGGGGGGGGGGGGGGGGGGGGGGGGGGATCTGTCAAATCACTCGTTAACAAACAGGGACAGTATCTGAATGCAATCATTTTGGCATGAAGCTCTCCACCCATTACAAAGCAATGATTCATGAGTTGCTGACGTTACTGGCTTCATTTTCAGTCCCGAAATATTTCTTATGAAAAATTTACGTTTTACCTGACAAATTATACTACTTCAGTACATAATCATGACACTAAACTGATTTACAAGGAAATATTCCAAAGGTAATTATAAATATTAACGTTCTCCAAGAGCGAAATGCCCTTCTTCAAGCCACAGGAATTAAATAGTGAGTTTTGTACAGTCCAAAATAAAAGAAATGAATTGATTTAAAGAAGGCGAACATAAACACAGAACCCACACCCACCACCGACAAAAAAAAAAAAAAAAAAAAAAAAAAAAAAAAAAAAAATAGACCCAGCTACTTTGTTAAAGCATTTCAGGCCTTTGTTTCTGACGCTGAATGGAACAAAGTTGCTTACAATATCAAACCTCATTTACTACACTATCTGCATGATCACCTAAAGTAACAGCTATTTGTTTTGTACTATATTTCAAGGCTCATTTTCCCAAAACTGGGTTTCATGTACAATTCGTATGCACCACCTGTCAACTGTAAAGACACCAAGGCGCCATTTCAAGACTCATTTTAAGTTAGTTTTTTGATGCTCCACAAAAACTTTTTAATTTTGATAGAGCAGACATTTCGGAGGCTATCAACAAACTGGGAGTATTAACATCATGAAAAAATATTGAATATTTAAGGATATTAGCATGAGTTTCGAATATGACGAGCGATCTCTGAATCACATTAGCAGGTTTCTTGGTTATCATCAGAAAATGAAAACACTTAGATTTGAACGTGCTGCGAAAGATCATTATAAGAGCCTAACTTGTTCTTTAAGGTCCACAATAATATACTTATGGAAGCAGTAGCAACATCCTCCCCTTGGTTCATCTTCAGTCGAAAGAACAATTTAACATAAAATATACGAAGGTAAACAAGACAAAAATGTTACGAATGTCTGCCCTCGGTAATCAGATCTTCAATGACCCAACTAGGTCATGTCCTCTTCTCTGTTCCTATATCTGGCTGCTATCCTGTTGGATCGTCGTACGGGCAGACGTGATGCTGCAAGTAATACCTCATTAGGAGGACTGGAAGGTGCAGTGTAGGGTTCGAAAGCTTTTACAAAGTTTTATGAAATCTTACTACTGCTTCCATCACAAAATTATTGTGGACTTTTAAGGACATTACTTGTGCCCTCGCAACTGAGATTGCTACCCAATAGCCTAACTACTGACAAGTCTAAATAAAAGAGAAAAACTCCGATAATTCATTAATTAAAGTTATACTGAATGTAATAATTAACCAGAATTGTCTTGCGGATACATGGAAACCTCACAGGCAATCGTTTACCTTAAGGAAACACACAAAATCAAAAGTGAGAACTACAATTTAAGGCGTTCTGTATGCACTAGCAAATCCTACATTAACAAGTTAAGTATATCTTAGACCACTGAGCTGATTAACAGCTCTCCTCGGGCTGGCGCGAAGGATTAGATTTTTTACGTGGCTAGGAACATATTTGTTACCTAGCAACGGGACCTACAGCTTATTGTGGGAACCGAACCCCATTATATCGAGGAATGAATGTCTATCACCAGAAATAAATTCCTCGTCTATCACCAGAAATAAATTCCTCCGCGTTGGCCGGGGCGAGAATCGAACTCCGGACCACCGGATTGGTGGCCGAAACCACTCGTCCAACGAGGCAGTAACCTTAACAAAGCCAGATACATTTTTCAACCATTATTCGTCATTATTTCAGAGTCATATACTTTGGGAAAATGTACTTATGAAAACAGTAGTTGATAAAATCAAGATTCCTGGATGTCTGTTAACGAATTATATTCAGAGATTTTACACAATGTACGGTCTCAGTAAAACATAAGATACTTAGGTATTATAAACAAAGAATAACTCATGTATAGCTCAGAGCTGCATATGTTGATTAAGTTATTTTATATACATGTAGTATTGTGGTAATGAGGAAGGAGTGATCCGACCTCCAGCTTACTTGAGACACATGCAAGATTTTCCCCTCATGCATAATTTATAAACACTATATTCCTAACTTAACGTAAATTAAAATGTGCTAAAATCTATGGTCAAATAGACCCTTGTTTCACCAACGAAAATAAAAATGAATATGCTACATTTTTTTAGAAATCCTTTTTCTGTACTGTTTAACATGCACATTATATATTTTTCACATTTTCATCTTAATAAATAAATCATAAGTATCATATCGTAAAATTCCTGCAACTTTAACTCAACGCGAAGTGCCTTTTCCAGACTAATTTAGACGCCCCCCTAGACCTTTCCTACCCCTGAATAGCAACAACAACAAAGTGATTTGTAGGTGTACTCCCTGAGTAAGCGAAAACTTTTCATATAACCTTTTTATACTTTCATGCACAGTACAAACACTAATATACACTTCCTTTAATAGATTATTCATAATATCTTAGCAATAACACACACCTACAGGGATTTGTACATACATACGTTCTCCTATCATGATCAGGCATCCAAACCTTGGGCTTTTAGGTTTGGAAATGGGATGACAGCGGCTGAAATCACTCGACCATCCAGATTTAAAACGATAATAATCGGATTTGCTGTATATGTTTCTTGACAAATTCTTGTTCTGTCTTTAGAATCAAAATCGGTCATCTTCCACGAGATAGTTAGGTGTCAGGCAGATTTCCGTGTATGTCCACTGTGTATTTATCTATCTATCTATCTATCTATCTATCTATCTATCTATCTATCTATCTACTATCTATATCATATATATATATATATATATATATATATATATATATATATATATATATATATATATATATATATGAATAATATGATCACGAAGTATATCAAACAAGATGCTACGTATAAATAAAAGTTTTTGCCACAAAGGAAAAATGAAAATGTGATAGCCAAGCACTTTCGGTCTAGTGCGGCCCTTTACTCAGGCACAACTGATCGTACAGAGGAAAACAAAAACATAGTCAAAGTAGGCTTAATATCCAAACTGACATTACAAGATAGCAATAAGGTCGATTTCACTCTACAGAAACGAGGAACGCCTGAGGCAGGATAATGCGAATTTTTAGGCGCCACACCTTGGAGGACACACGTGTTCAACAGATGATTCATCCAGAAAACAAAAAATACATTTTGAAAAAAACAAGGAGGCATATACAACTTATTACCATGAAATTTACAAAAATGTTCCCAGAAAAATTATTAATTAAAGATGAAAAAAAGGATATAAATATATCGAGCGAGAGAGAGAGAGAGAGAGAGAGAGAGAGAGAGAGAGAGAGAGAGAGAGAGAGAGAGAAATAAATAACTATATACATGTGGACTAATTAATTAGCAGTTTCATTTATTTTAAGGTCTTTCATAAAACATGTTTACAAATATATCGGGTCCAAACCAAAGTATAAGGTGCTGATTCAGTACCAAATTTTTCTTGTTAAACATAATCATTAGAATCTAGCAATTACAGAGGTATCGCCCAATTTATACAATGAGATTTTCCACGGAATACATATGCTGCTTAATAAGTACACATAAATTTTTACTTGACTGTCCAACGTAAAAACATGGGCAATACTTACGAGGAATTTTGTAAATGATGTTGTTATTTGTTACAGGACTATTCTTAATTAGCATATCTTCAATGGTATTGTTATAAGAGAACACTACATTAACATTAAATTATTTAAATATTGATTTTATGGTTTCAAATCCACGAAAGTAAGGCAAGCTAAGTACATTTTTAGGCATTTCTTTTTCATGACTAGCAACACTATAAAACTTTTTGTGACCTTTTTGATAACATAAATCAATTATATGAGTAGGGTAGCAGAGATCGTTTACTGTCTTTTTGATGTATTCTATTTCTTGGTCAAGATATTGTGGACTCGTGCTACTCAAAGCACGTAGGAACATAGAAGGAAAAATTGAAATTTTAATATTAAGATGGTGGCCAGAATAAAAAATGTACATTTGTTAAATTATTTGTGGGTTTTCTATAAATACTGAATTTATATTGGAAAGATTCTCTATGTATTAATACATCTAGGAAAGGGATGACACTGTTATTTTCATTTTCAACAGTGAATTTTATGGATGGCACTTAATTATTCAATTTAGACAATAAATCATTTACATCTTAGTAGTGTTTCCTGTTGGTATCGATGTAAATGATTTACTGTCTAGATTGAATAATTTAGTGCCATCCATAAAAATCACTGTTGAAATTGAAAATAACAATGTCATCCCTTTCCTAGATGTATTAATACATAGAGAATCTTTCCAATGCAAATTCAGTATTTATAGAAAACCCACAAATAATTTAACATATGTACATTTTTATTCTGGCTACCATCTTAATATTAAAATTTCCATTTTTTCTTCTATGTTCCTACGTGCTTTGCGTATCACGAGTCCAAAATATCTTGGCCAAGAAATGGAATACATAAAAAAGATAGTAAACGATCTTTGCTACCCACCTCATATAATGGATTTAGGTTATCAAAAAGCTCACAAAAAGTTTTATAGTGTTGCTAGTAATGAAAAACAAATGCCTAAAAATGTAAGCTTGCCGTACTTTCGTGGATTTAAAACCATAAAATCAATATTTAAATCGTTTAGTGTTAATGTAGTGTTCTCTTATAACAATACCATTAAAGATGTGCTAATTAAGAACAGTCCCGTAACAAATACCAGCATCATTTACAAAATTCTTTGTAAGGATTGCCCATCTTTTTACATTGGACAGTAAAATAAAAATTTATGTGTACGATATTAACAAGCATATGTATTCATTTAGAACATCCCAGACATCAAATGCACTGTTTATCCATCTGAGTGAAAAATCTCATTGTATTAACTGGGGCGATACCTCTGTAATTGCTAGATCTAATGATTATGTTTCAAGAACTTTACTGGAATCAGCAATATACAAATCACTAATAAAAACAACCTAAATCTTAGTCTGGGTGATGTACCATTTGGACCCCATATATTTGTAAAATGTTTATGAGGACCTTAAAATAAATGAACTACTAATTAATTAGTCCCACATTTATATAGTTATTATTTCTCTCTCTCTCTCTCTTGCTCGATATATTTATATCCTTTTTTTCGTCTTTTCATTAATAATTTTTCTGGGAATATTTTTGTAAATTTCATGGTAATAAGTTGTATATGCCTCCTTGTATTTTCAAAATGTATTGTTTTCTGGATGAATCATCTGTTGAACACATGTGTGATCCTCCAAGGTGTGGCTGCCTAAAAATTCGCTTATCCTGCCCTCAGGCGTTTCCTCGTTTCTGTAGAGTGAAATCGACCTTATTGCTAATCTTGTAATAGTTTTGGATATTAAGCCTACCTTTGGACCACGTTTTTTGCCTCGGTTACGATCAGTTTGTGCCTGAGTAAAAGTGTCGCCACTAGAACCGAAAGTGCTTGGCTATCACAGCTTTTCATGTTTTTCCTTCGTGCCTGGCAAAAACTTTCATTTTTTTATATATACACACATATATATATATATATATATATATATATATATATATATATATATATATATATATATATATATATGTATATGATACGTATATGTATAATAATCACATAACCATGATTCATATAAATTACTCAAGCTACAAATGCCCTTTAACATCTAATTCACTCAACCTCAGAAATAATATATTTTCATATATGTAAAACAAAGGGGGATTTTTTAGTTAATAATAATTTCGACTTATCATGGGTTTGAACCGCCGCCCACCGGACAGAGAAGAAATCACGACGTCAGTGATGTTATTGATTCGGCTAACAAGTGAGGTTATAAGTTTATACTGACTCCGACCTTACAAATCACTGTCGAACTTCAGTGATCTGATAATTTTTCATAATATAGGTACGTTCGGCAAACGTTCGAATTTGTTAACATGGTAGAGGGGGTTGGATACCGATTCTAATTACGAATAACCGAGTTTGACGGTGATTTGTAAGGTCGAGATCGGTATAGAATTATGACCTCACTTGTTAGCCGAATCGATAACATCACTGACGTCTTGCTTTCTTTTTTGTCCGCTGGGAGGTGGTTCGAACCCACAAGAGGACGAAATTATTATCAACTAAAAAATTCCCCTTCGGTTAACATATATGAAAACATATTAATTCCAAGGAAGAGCTAATTAGATATTAAAGGACAATTGTAGCTCGATGTATATATATATATATATAGATATATATATATATATATATATATATATATATATATTGTTACGAAGTGCCATGTATCTGGTTACCATTCATCAATTATTACCTCACTAAAGCCAGACACCTGAACCCTCATCACACGTATTAAATGACTGAATATTCTAAAGGCAACAGTGATCCCTTAACAACTTACCAGAATTGCAGAAAATCAGACTAAGTTCATCAAAACAGGTTGTGGAGGTAATCTGTAAGTAATTAAATTAATCAAAGGGCTTCACTCCATCAACAACTTTAAAAGTCCAAGTATTTCCCTGATTTCAGAGTCTAAAGTACTTTCCCTGGTTCTAAGTCACTCAACGTAAAACTGAAAGGAAAGCAAATCAATACCACTCTATGTTTTCTACCTATCATCAATATAATCAAATGCAAATATACTGGTTAGAAATGAAATACTTATAAAATTTTAAATACAAAAATTTATTATTAAATTCAAAATTTATCAGTAAAAATTCACAATATCAGGGAAAAGGGAAAATTACTGTTACTTGAAAACAGAGTAAAGTTTAATTAATTCTTGAATCAAATTAAGTAAAATTAAATCAAAATTAATTTATCACAAAATTCAAGAAAATTAATTTAATTGAAATTCAAAAGTGTTAAGCAATAATTGAAAATTACAAATTAATTCACAAGTGCTAAGCAATAATAAAACTTGAAAAGAATTCTAAGTAAATGCAAATTAATTCACAAATGTTAAATTTAATTAAATGTGCAATGATTAAGCAATGAAAATAACTAAGTCAATTAAATTGTGAATGCAAATGAAAATATAAAATAAAAAGGCACACTTCAATAAGAAAATGAACAAGTGCACAAACAATGGAACAAACACAAACACAAAAATATGCAATGTGTAAAAGTGTAAATCTTTTTCACTCAAAACATTGTAACCATCAGTTTTTACCAAACCTTCGTAACCACAGTTCCTATCCGTTATTAGTTATTAGTTGCAACTAATGAATATATAAAACACTTTACCTTGATATAACAACTTCTTTCTTTCTTGCTGCAGCTTGTTTCACTTTACCAAAAACCAGGCGCTGTTACGAAACAAAATTTGTTCAGATTCCACAAAAACACTAAATAACACTAATAAACTCTTAGAAATATCAAATATGAAATTACCACAAGTTACGTGTGACCAATTTACGTTACACTAATATAATCTCAAGGATGTTGCGGGAGAGAGAGAGAGAGAGAGAGAGAGAGAGAGGGAGAGAGAGAGATCTGACCGCCTCGAGGTTCTATGATATAATGAAATCTCTCTTCCTTACGGAAACTGGACAGGGCAGATGACAAAACGTTTTGAGACAATAATGCTTCTAGAAGCTTCAAAACATTACGCAACTTCACATAAAAAAATATGTAATTGCATGTGGCTTTGATCAAAGACATACACGTATGAGTCCAGTCTGTTAAAAAAAAAAAAAAAGACATGTATTCGTCTCGATCGACACGGAGCAGAAGGCTTATCACATACGATGACAGATTCTCCAAAACAGAAATGAAGATTTGAGCTTGCTTATCAAACGCGTTGACAGGATTAGGAACGCAAATGGATCTCGCAGACCCTCCAATCTCAAAGTGTTGGCATAAAAGGAAAACAATCGTAGTTTCGAACGGACAAAGAAAATCTCTCTTTTTACTTCGATCCCATGGGGGGACGAAATTATTATCAACTTAAAAATTCCCCTTCGGTACATATATGAAAATATATCATTTGGGAGGTAAAGTGAATTTAGATATTAAAGGACATTTGTAGCTTGAATTGATATATAAATGGATCACGGTTCGATGTGATAATTATTCATAACAAAAGGCTAAACGTGCTGTCAAAACGCTCCGAAATTGGCCAACATGGTAGACGGGGTTTTCATATCGATTCTAATTACGAAAGCACCCATCGAGGGTCAGGGTGATTTGTTAAGGTTCCAGAATCGATATTGAACTTATAGCGTCTCTGTTGGCTGATTGGATAGCGTCACTGACTGTCCTGATTTCGTCCCCGTCCACCTGGACGGTGTTCGATCCCATGGGGGACGAAAATTATTATCACTTAAAAATTCCCCTTCGGTACATATATGAAAATATCATTTGGAGGTAAAGTGAATTTAGATATTAAAGGACATTTGTAGCTTGAATTGATATATAAATGGATCATGGTTCGATGTGATAATTATTCATAACAAAAGGCTACGTGCTGTCAAACGCTCGAATTGGCCAACATGGTAGACGGGGTTTCATATCGATTCTAATTACGAAAGCACCCAGATCGAGGGTGATTTGTAAGGTCAGAATCGATATGAACTTATAGCGTCTCTGTTGGCTGATTGGATAGCATCACTGACTGTCCTGATTTCGTCCCGTCCACCTGGACGGTGGTTCGGTCCTATGGGGACGAAATTATTATCAAACTAAAAATTCCCCTTCGGTACATATATGAAAAATATCATTTGGGAGGTAAAGTGAATTTAGATATTAAAGGACATTTGTAGCTTGAATTGATATATAAAGGATCATGGTTCGATGTGATAATTATTCATAACAAAAGGCTACGTGCTGTCAAATGCTCGAATTGGCCAACATGGTAGACGGGTTTTCATATCGATTCTAATTACGAAAGCACCCAGATCGAGGGTGATTTTGTGAAGGTCAGAATCGATATGAACTTATAGCTCTCTGTTGGCTGATTGGATAGCATCACTGACTGTCCTGATTTCGTTCCCGTCCACCTGGACGGTGGTTCGATCCTATGGGGGGACGAAATTATTATCAACTTAAAAATTCCCCTTCGGTACATATATGAAAATATATCATTTGGGAGGTAAAGTGAATTTAGATATTAAAGGACATTTGTAGCTTGAATTGATATATAAATGGATCACGGTTCGATGTGATAATTATTCATATATATATATTTCCGAGCATATTCGACCAACGGCACTAATTTGAATTAAAATGAAACAAGTAGGCAACCCTCTTACCTTTAGTTGCTGGTTGTCCCTCTGCAAACTGAATCAAACTATATAAGCTGGGCTAAATGAATCCTCGTAGATACAAAAATATACTTTTTATTTCCTAAACTAGCTAAACATGATATGGAACAAAGTGATTAAAAATTACGTAAATTAAAGAACTAAGTCTGACCCTTAAAAGACCATAAACTGTCATTCTATTCTCCTGAATTAGATTAAGTAATCACCCCTAAAACTCTCAATCTACATATATGCTTTTTTCATTTAAATAGGCAAGTCTTTTAGAGAATCCCATTCTCTTGTATAATGCCATGAACCCATCTGAAATAAAGGGACATATTTGTTATATTCCCCAACATGTAAAGAAATGTTAAATAAATGTGTACACACTACACTTCTCTCTGTTTTCAAAGGGTAACCTTTTACGATGGGCGTGTCCTCAAGACCTCCTCCAAAACCGTTCTATGTCTTAACACCGACAAACCGAGAGTGTCCCCTTCTCTAGGATCTCGGGCTGTTGGGGCCATACATTACACGCACAAACCCACACACACATCCAATATCACCTTTTTAAATGGCATGGCAACTGAGAGCCTCACCCAGGCTCTAAAGAGTCATCAGCCTTATATTGCATGGTCACCAATTCAGCACCCTTCAAGGAATCAAGTGTTTGATGCTAAGCCCTCTTGTCACTAAGCGTTGAAAGCTGAGATCTAACAATTCACTGCCACATTTGCTTTTTCTTTTAAGATATATATATATATATATATATATATATATATATTATATATATATATATATATTATATATAACTTCACTTGTTGTTCAATTTCTGTTTGTTTTATTCCATCTCAGTCACATTCAGCATCAACTTCACTTCCATTAATAACAGTTACATCAGCCACACCATAATATCTCAGACTTGGTGTCCACTGATGCTTAAAATCCTTAATTACTACAGTGGTCCAGATTTCATTTGATGATATATTAAGATAACCATTAAATACTTCGGCATTAGGGAAGATTTCAAAGCGGAAATAATACTAATAATGAAAATAATAAGTAGTATCAAGACTTGAAAGTAGAAATAAGAAGGATATGGGACATGCCAGTGAAAGCTGTACCCTTAACCACAGGAATACTGGCACGACCCCAAGATTCCTGACAAGGAACCTGGAAAAACTAGATGCCGAAGTGGCTCCAGGGCTCATGGAGAAAAGCATGCTATTAGAAATTGGGCACTGGCACATAGTGGGGAAAGTGATGGACTCCTAAGGAGGCAGGACGCACCCGGAACCCAGCAATATAAAAACCACCCAGTCGAATAAGATGACTGTGATAGACATAAACAAATAATAATAATAATAATAATAATAATAATAATAATAATAATAATAATAATAATAATAATAATAATAATAATAATAATAATAAATTAATTACTTGTATATGATTTGAACCTATTTCCTTGAGCTGCAGCTAACAGACGCTTAGAAAGGTTTATAATTGACTAATTCGTCAACGTCTGGAGCAAATGATTGTGCAGAAGCCCTCTTCAACATTGAATTCACGTTTGCCGTTGTAAATTAAGAACGATGGCGATACTCGTTATTCTTTCTAAGGAAAATAAAACTATTAAAACTTACATGTACTTAAAAATCTGGACATGATGTTCGAGGCAAAACACTTCATTCCAGAATGATTTGGTCTGACATGTAGATAAGAATATCCGCCATCTGCCATAGAAAAGATTTCTTTGAAGAAGACTGCTACTGTAGTTCAATTAATGTCCTGTAACGTTATGAATAAACTATGAATGGGTCCTGTAAAACAGCATTTCCGCTTCCTCGGGGAGTAAGCCTAAATACTACTTACTTGTTGTTGTCCTCGTCGGGGATTAGGAAAGGTCAGCGGAGGAGCCTAAAAAGGTCTGAAAAAGTGTTTGGCTTTGTGTTAAAGATACAGGAATTTTAGGACAGGATATTTATGATTTATTTATTCATTAGAATGAAAATGTAAAAAGTAAATAAGGCGCATGTTAAACAGTACAGAATGATTATTATTTCCAATAAAATATAGCGTATTAATTTTAATTTCGTTGGTGATGCAAGGATCTATTTGACCATAGATTTTAGCATGGTTTAATCTACGTTAAGTTGGTTATATAATGTCCAAAACTAATGCGTGAGGGGAAAATCTTACACGCATCCCGAATAAGCTGGTGGTCAAATCCAGCCTTGATTTCTCAAGGTACTTAAGGTCAGTGTGAAAAATCTATGCAACTTTTTCTCAAGGTACTTCAAGCCAGTGTAAAAAATCTCTTGAAATTCATTCCGAAATAAAGAAATCTAACTATTGTACACATCTTTGTCTGTATCAACATGAAACAGAGGCGTGCGTGTTGCAAAGATTCAAGGTAGGAAAGTGTGAAAAGTCACTCTGAAACGCCGAAGTCCCACGTCTTGAAAACTGCAAGATCAAATAAACCTGGAAGGTTGGAACTCCAAACTCAACATTCGTAATATCTATTTTTTTTTTTCAGGAACATCGTACCTATAAGAGTTTTTTATTTACTTTCACCATGGGAAGTTTTCTGTTTCGCATCAAAATAATGTGTTTCACTTTTTTCTGCAAGGTTTACTTATGGATGCATGATATATATATATATGTATATATATAAATATATATATATATATATATATATATATATAGTATATATATATATATATATATATATATATATATATATATATATATATATATCAATGTTTTTATAAAAGGAAAGTTAACCGAAAATCGAATAATTTTCGCTAGAAATTTGAACCACCCATCCTCCCGGTAGATGCACTTCGTATGCTGTGTAAATGCCGTTTAATCGAGAATACTGAAACTCTCTCTCTCTCTCTCTCACACACACACATACACACACACACACACACACACGCAAAATATTATTCGTTGGTTCAGGTATTTCATAAAAGATTATTCTGAAATAGTAATCACGGGTAAGCAACTGCAATTTACGTAAGGTTACACAACAGAATTTTTAAGAATTTCGCGTTTTACTCATTCCATATTATAACACTTTTCCTATCATATTTGAGAGCGTCATTATTTTGAAATTCACGAGCAGGCTTTAGTGTTGCACACTGCAGCTTTACGCTGAATTTTCCGAGTAGCTTGAACGAAGTATATGTCTGAATGCTATGATTTCTATTAGCTGTACTTATCCTTTTTCTGGCAGCATTTTTTGTTTCCTCCAATCCCAACCACGTTAGCCTTTGTGAACAAAATGTCAATATTAATGCTATCTAAATGGTTTGCTGGCTAACTCTCTCGTTTTCTCTAAAGGCAATTGTTTTTCCAATATATAAATGATAATAATTGTAATGAAATGAAAAATATTACTAGAGTGAAAAAAGAAAAATTAACAGAACGTTGAAAATTAATGTTACCTAAATGGTTTGCCGGCTTATTTTATTTTTGTTTCCATTAAGGCAATTGTTTTGCCAATATAAATGATAGTAATTATAATGCAATAAAGAATTACTAGAGTAAAGAAGAAAAATGAACAAAACGTCAATATTTAATGTTACCTCAATGGTTTGCTGTCTTACTTTTTGTTTTCCCAAAAGGCAATTGTTTTGTCAATATATAAATAATAATAAATTGAAATGCAATGAAAAAAAAACTAGAATTAGAAAAAAAACACGGACTGTAAAAATTTATTTTTAAATAGGAATTCATAATATTTGCTTACCTAGTGAGCGCATTATTAATACTCTTAAGTACTGCTAATCAGAGGCTGTTGCAGGAAGCATCGTTAAGAGGAGTTTTAGGTAGAAATTAATAATCGAGTCCTCAAGATTTGTTGATCTAAAGCGAGCAGGATCATCCGCCAAAAAATCAAAGGAATTTAGAAGAAAATTCCATTCGCAAAATTGAGGTAAATCGTGAGTGATCACCTCCAAGGGAAGATAAAGAAAATGAATATTAAATAGTTCGAAACGATTATTGGCCAAGGAAACACATCAGGAGAACGTGCAGACCTTATGAAGAATTCAGGAGATGAACGTGTAAGAGAAACAGGAGAGTTCTGGACAAATTCATTGTTGAATACGACAATAACAGAGATCTGCTACGCCATGTTTCTTGTTTTGATGCTCAACGTAAATATTTGATATCATACGGTAGCCAGCTTTGGTTCGACCATAATAACATGTCTAGTGTACACAAGTGTGTACCAGTGGTTCCCAACTTTTTTTTTGGGGGGGTGCATGCCCCACCTAATCTCCTCTAAAATCCTAGTGCCCCCTGTGGTGATATACTATAATTCTTATAATAACGTGGATGAGGGCTAAAAGGCCATAACGTGGTTTAAATCAAATTACTCCCTGTTAGCCCCACGTTGGAAACCACTGATCTACACATTTGGTACACTTGCAGATCTGAATTACAGCGTGTCCATAAAGTCCCAGTACCATTACAAGTATTCATTCACGATAATGGTACTGGGACTTTATGGACACCCTGTACATAATCGTGGAACATCATACAGGCAATACCTGTTACTTTGGGGGGGGGGGGGGTTGTGCTGAAGCATGTCAAAAAGCATATAATTAGTAAAGCGGTAATAGTTACCTTTCCAAAACGCACTTTTAGAGACCGAACTCAGTTGTTCACATTTTTGGATGTGGAAGAACAGGGGATAACTTGCCTTTATCAAAATATGCCCATTACACTAATGCCAGACTAATCAACAGTAAATTGAGACTGATACAGTTATTTGAATGATTTAGTTTCATATGTTTTGATGAATGTTATCCTGTAATTTAAGACAATATTTGAAAGGCTACATATGAAGCAACCTTATCCGTCGATGAATACATATACGGAAATACTTTTCTTTGATTAGTGAACCCACAGAAGCTGCCAATTTCGCTCTTAACCTACAGAACTAACCTTAGCACTATACGCCTCTCGACTCTGTTTTGATACAGAGGATAGGTCGAGCTAACATTTGCACGATTCGGCCTATCAGATAAATACAAATTAAACCAAACATATCCTTTTCCGTCTACGGAGTTTGGAAATAAAAGATTAGAACTTGCTACAGCCTAATAAAATCTTTGGGTGGGATAAAAATAAAAATTTGAAAAAACAAATGAAATAAGGCTATGTGTCTCACTTAAAATAATATAACAATTAAAATAATAACAATATAACAATATATATATATATATATATATATATATGTATATATATTATTATAATATTATACTATGATAATATATAATAATACATATATATAAGATATCTATAGTATATAGATATATATTTAAAATATATATATATATATATATATATATATATAATTTATATATATTCATTCCATTGCAAGCATGTAAGACTAACATTCAGGTAAAGAATTCACTGCATAGGTGAAAGGAACAATTTAAAAAAATGTAAATAGATAATATCTATTTACAAAAATTAATTCTTTTTATCTGTTTTCATATACCTATTCGATCGAGAAAAACGTTATTGTCTTTCGGGGGAGTTACTTATACTGAATTAAGGTTTTTATGTCTTTTTTTTTTTTATTTTACACAAAAGTTTGCCGTTGGCATTGTACATATTTTGATAAGTTAATCGATAGCTGAAGGTTCCTCTTTTATTTATTTTCTATGAAAAATATTTTTATGGCCCATAAGATTATATTTAGTTTGCTTTGAAACCCAACTTTAAGGCCCACGAGCTAATATTCCTTTTCTATGAAGACCAACTTTATGGAACTCGAGATATATTCCTTCTTCTATGAAAACCAATTTTATGACCAAAGATTATGTTCCTTCTTCTATGAAAACCAACTTTATGCCCAACGAGATTTTGTTCCTTTTTCTATGAAAACCAACTTTATGGCAATGGAGATTATGTTCCAGTTTCTATGAAAACCAAGTTTATGTTCCACGAGATTTTGTTCCTTTTCGTATGAAAACCAACTTTATGGCCCACGAGATTATATTCCTTTTTTCTTAGAAAATCAACTTTATGGCCCCTGAATTATATTCATTTATCTATGAAATGCAACTTTATGGCCCACGAGATTATATTCCATGATCTATTAAAACCAACTTTATGGCTCACTAGGTTATTTTCCTTCACAATTATCTGCACCTAGCTCGAATTAATTACGAGTAAAGCACACTAAATTCCAGCCTTTCTTCTTGTATTTATTGTTTTTCAAACGATATAATCGAGTGTACGTGAAAAGATAACACACTAAGTGTAGGAAGATATATTGTTGTAAGGTGATTCATTCCTTGAGACAAATACATCGTTATGAAACTGTAACCGAGATCTTAAAATTGGGCAAAAGAGCTGCCCCGAATGGCTTACGGTCTTTTCAGTCTACCGCGAAAGAAGTCCTGTATTTCTGATTTGTGGAAAATAGAGTGCATCAGTTGCACTATTTAATACTAGGGTGCTCTGACCCCTTAGTAACGGCCCTCGAATTTCGGATTTTGACTCAAACGTTCTCTGGGGGAGGGGCGGAGGAGGAGAACCTGTGAAAAAAAAAATCGGTATCCCTTGCTGTCCACTTCAAAAAAAAAATAAAATAAAATAAAAAAAAGAGGGGATATGACCCCCTTAGAGGCGACACTCGAATTCCGGATTTTGACTAAAACCTTCCTGGGTCGGTTGAGGGGTGGGGTGGGGGTGGGTTATAGCCAAAATTTGATAGCCCTACCTGTCAACTCCGAAAGGAGGGGGTAATGAATAAAAGGGGTTATGACCCCCCTTAGAAACCATCCTCGTGCTTCTGATTTTGACTAAAACCTTCCTTGGGCTCAGGGGAGTCTATGATGAAAATTTGGCAGCCCTAGTTTTCATAGTCTCGGCGTGAATAACGAATATACAAACAGACGGACAGACATTTAATTTATGTAGATATTTCCCTGTGACTGCTGACGCACGTGTTCTCATTGTCTCTTCTAAATTTTCATGGGCTATGAAAGTTTTATCAGGAGTCTGAAGGTAGAATGAAAGTGGTTATAGTCTCACAACCCGTCTACTAATACTTTAGAATAGAATATTGGTAGTATATGTATAGTGGAAAAATAGAGCGCAGAAATATGAATGTCACGGGAACCAAAAAAATATAAGTTTGTCTCAATCTTGATATTATCCTAAAAATTTTATTCCTTTAGATACTTAGAAAAAAATGTCATATCAGTTTTCTGTAAAAGGAAACTATTGAGATGGCTATTTGTCTGTCCGTCCTCACTTTTTCTGTCCGCCCTCAGATCTTAAAAACTACATTGTATGCTGAATATCCAATTATCAAACATACCAAATTGCAGCTCTGTAGCCTCAGTAGTTTCTATTCAATTTCAGGTTAAAGTTACTTATGATCACACAACATTATGCGCTGTACAGAAAACTCGATTGGGCCGAAGAAACTCGAGCGTTTGTTTTTTTTTTTTTTTTTTTTACGTGTCATTAATGAGACAAGATTTATGAATGAAGTAAATGAATTCATCTTCGTGGTTCCCATCAGACTTGTCCGCAGATTCTGAATGTCCTCCAAGTTAAGTTTCATATGGAATGAGAGTCCAAAGCTATATTCTAATCAATAGTGTCCTTGTAGATATTACTACTCTGACGAACGACATAAAAGTTCATACTACAGGTAAACGGTTAAAAAGGCAATGATCCAGAATAAGATCAATCATCAACTGTAAATAAAGTTAACACCTGACCCTTTTTCATGACAGCATTTCATTTCCTGGGCTAAAGTTACTCATTTCACGGCGTTTGATTGCAACACTTCCACATCAGAAAGCACACTGCACGTAAAGACTTAGTGAAGCATCAATACTTTTATGAGAAAGGGGTTC
>NC_087201.1:29723278-29725062 GCF_015104395.2 Macrobrachium nipponense | reverse complement strand
GAGTATATTAGAAATAACACCTATTTTGACATCGTCTGAATGGAAAGAAAAAGCATGGATATATGACTCTGCATGGGTCGGTTTTCTATGTACTGCATATTTAATTCTATTAGCTTCTGAACGACATAATAAAGTGTCTAAGAAATGTAACCTGTTATTATTCTCATTTTTCTACTTTAAATTTGATACACTGGTGTAAATTATTCAGTTTGAGTTTAGTAAATCTTCAACAATAATAAATCTGGAATCAAAGCAAAACTATTGTCAACATAGCGAAACTTTCATTTTTTCACAATTTTAGTGGCTTCCTACAATATATATATATATATATATATATATTATATATATATATATATATATAATATATATATATATATATATATATGTAAATAAGCGAATCCCACAGGAAAATGATAGTCAGAAATCCAAACGCTTTCGTCTTTTACTCAGACATTGTCAAGGAGTTAATGAAGTACAATTGGAGAGAAAGGTCTCAGGTACAAAACAAGATCAAGAATACCAGATGGTTAATTGTCAAAAGGGTTAAAATAATGACATTGCTAAATGATACTGATACTTATACGAAACTGAGGTCTGACCCTACACAGACAGTGAACTCCCATTTTAATAAACAAATTAAATCCATTTTGAAGGGCTTTGACCATTTAATTAAACAGTTTACACCGCAATGCGCCTCCCTACCTTATATGTATGGTTTAGTCAAGACACATAAAATCAATAACCCTATCAGACCAATCATTAGTTCAGTGGGCTCAGTTACATATAATTTATCTAAATGGACAGATGTTTTGGAAATCTCAATCTCAGTAGGAAAAGAAGAGCGTAGGTTAAGAGACACCACATTTTTATTGCGACGCATTTCGTTGTTTCTTTATAACAACATTTTCAAGCCTAAAAGAGACATTACAGTATCCTAATGGTAGTTACAAGATTATGTAATTATTGGCTGACAAAGCTGAGTAAAAGTAGCAACAATAAGATAATGGTTAAAATCTTTAAAATAAATTGCACCAGCATATTAAAAAAAAATAAATAATATAAGATCTTTAAAATAAATTACAACCGTATACTAAAAACAGAATGGTGGAAAAGACAGAGATGGAAAGTTTACACTACAAATGAATGACTGAATGATTTATATTAAAAGCAAGGGATAAGATGAATTGTCAAGGTTAAGATCTGGTTTTCCTTAAAAATATTTCTATCGACTCAGAGATTCTCAATAATGACTCTCTCTAAAAGTACCAAGCACACTAAAATTTTCCAATATTCTACCTGTATTATATTCCTCTATGTGCTGTAAAATCGGTGATCTGGTTGGCTTGGCCAGCAAGCAACCAGTACGAGGAGAAATGCCATAATGTTCGGAAGATCTTGTCCAGACCGACCGTTTTGACTGGCCAATATAGGTGGCGCTACAGGCGTCACACTTGTAAATATAGGTGATGCCAGACAAAAGGTCTGAAGGTAGTTTATCTTTATGGTTTAACAACGCTTGGATAGTATGGTTGTTGGTAAATATTAACTTGGGGGTTAATGTGGGGAAAACTATACTTAAACATATTTCTTAGTTCTCTGTAACTATTTAGAACAAGGATCACTTATAAATGGAAATTTAAAATACATAGTTAGTTTATCAACACTTGGGTATATTTATTTGCTATTTATACTAAGAGAAATATTTAGGAACTTTTTGAGTTCTTTATATATTATGATATTGGGATAGCCATTAATTTTGAAATAGTTTAACAGAAACTTTATTT
>NC_087201.1:29673278-29708278 GCF_015104395.2 Macrobrachium nipponense | reverse complement strand
TCATAATCTTCAGCAACCCTTTATTTTTTTCCAGACTGAAAAACAGAATGCATTCTGTCGCTTTGGTTTCCTGAGCTCTCCAGGGATAAAAGTCGAAGAGAAAGGCTTTAAAAATTCCATTATGACAGCATTATTTTGCAGGCTTTTAAGACGCAGATGCCAAAAAGTAACAAATTCATTTTAAAGAAGACGAGTAACCTGATGGTGAGAAATAACCCTTTTGCCCCTCTGCAGGATCCCTTGAAGAAGACGAGTGTGGTCTACCTGATACACATGCCCGGTCCGAAGATGCCTCGGTAAGTACCACGGTATGATCTTTATGCGTTTCTCCAAGAGAATCTCTTGCCACGCTCAAGAAGGAGCCATATTTAACCATGCCAAGACTGCTCATAACAAACAAATAAAGAGAAATGATATTATCCCTAATATCGAGATAACAGACCAGACAACGGATCCCCGACGTCTGCGCTTCCTAGAAGCCTTCCATATAGGAAAGGAGAAACCAAATTTAAACATCACTCAGGAAACGTTTCTCCTTACCACCGCCCGCCCGGAGAGCAACGAACGACCCTCCGACAATGCCAGGTAATCAGGAGCCCTTACAGAAGGATAGGACTCCTGCTACAGACAGAATTCCTAACGCTCATTCCCAGGCACACTACGATGGCGCTCGCACGACAGAATTTCCACTTCGCCCAAGACCGTTCCGACCAATTAGAATCCATTTCTAGGTCCAAGCCGCTATAAATGCCGCCACGCAGACTCTCTTGCTACAGTCCTTCTACAGACTCGTCCGAAGATGACCTGCGAGAAGGTCGAACCGTCACGAGATACCAGCTATACCAGCATCAACACCAGCTCTAAACCAAAGACGACTCCGGCCCGGAATTGAACTACGCCTACGGAATAATACCGGCACTGACGACGACCTCTGCTTGACCTGGACCTGAGATAGATTACCTTCAGCATTTATTTTGAAAATTCCCAATATGAATATTGGCCAGTAACTCAGAAACATCGCTGAGCCTGAGAAGCGAATTGTAAGGAAAATTGACAAACAATGTATAAAATCAACTCGCTTAATTCTGACATTCTTTTTAACAGCATGTGCCTAAAAAAGGGTCTTATACCAAAATATTATTATTATTATTATTATTATTATTATTATTGTTGTTGTTGTTGTTGTTGTTGTTGCTATTGTTGTTGTTGTTGGAAGTGATAGTTTCTTCGCCATTGATCTCGTATACGCCATGTTTATAAACCTTTGTCATTGTATTTACGTCATTGATCATCACACTTTCTGACCTTAGGTAAGTGAATGCTGCACTCTGCCACTGACAACGTTCCTCACATCACTATGTTGACATTTATTTAAACCTAAATTCTTGGAACTTATTGCTTTTTTTGAAGACGTTCCTCCAGATAATTATTCATTTGCGTAATGTTCAAGAGACTTTTACTACATCGAAGGAGAGTATACCGTTAAGTAATGGAATACCCTTCTGATATCTTCAAATTTTGATAATAATTTGCAACTGGATATCTTAATGTGTTTTAGTGAGGAGAAAACCTTTACAAAAGAAGTGATATATTAAGGAAAGGTGAGTTACGTATCGTTTAATCGTCGTCACTTATTTGAAGTTGTTGCTTGCAGATTCTGGCTACTTTTCTCTACTTTTCTACCCTTTTTGATGATTTGCACAATATCTGTTTGGCAAGCTCATATCAAGGTAACGGAGTCTGGTGGATTACCTGATAAAAATAATCATAAAAAACCTTTGTATCTAATAAGGTTCTTTTCTCAGCTTTCAGACAAAGTTAATTTAATTTCATCGTAACTGGTCTCTCTCTCGGGTGAATCAACGGTCGTGGAACTCTTTTGCTTTGTATGGTGCGCCTGCTATACCACACTGACCTCATTACCTTGTATTTTTATGATTTCTTTTACAGAGAATTCCTGGTGTGTGTGTGTGTGTGTGTATGTGTGTGTGTGTTTTTGCATTAAATGTTCATGCTTTTTTGTTTTTATATTATTTGAACGTGGGTAACCTGAGACCTTTTAATTTGGTGAAATTATGACGATATGTTCGTGTAGGACCTTAAAAAATATTGCATGGAATGGTTTCGAGTCATTCTTGTAAGTTCGTTTTTATTTTTACATACACAAGAATGTTTTTTTACAGCTCGGTGTTTCCGTGCTTTTTTAGTTTCTGTAAAAGAATACCATTGAGATGGCTCGGTCTGTCCGCCCTCAGATTTTGAAAACTGCTGAGGCTAGAGGGCTGCACATTTGAATATTGATCATCTACCCTACAATCATCAAACGAACCAAATTGCAACCCTCTAGCGGTAATAGTGCTGATTTTATTTAAGGTTAAAGTTGCCATGATCTTGCGTCTGGCAACGAACCACGGGACAGAGGAGAAAAGTTCGACTTTGTTAACATGGCACAAGGGGTTGAATATCGATTCTAATGACAAATGCCTGAATTCGACGGTTATTTTTAAGGTCGGAATCAACTTCTACCTCACTTGTTGGCCGACACGGTGACAACGCTGAAGTCCTGATTTCACCTCTGTACGCTGGTTCGAATCCACAAGAGGACGACATTATCATCAACTAAAATAATCCCCCCTTCGATTAACTTATAAGAAAATGTATCAATACCGTGGTAGAGCGAATTAGATATTAAAGGACATTTGTATATGAATCAAGGAGATGTGAAAAAAATCCTTATACACACATACATATACATATACATATACATATATATACATATACATACATACTATATAGTATGTATATATATATATATATATATATATATATATATATATATATATATATAAAGGTCAATAATAAAGAGTTGGTAACCTCTCCGGATACGCCGATGGCAGGGAGCTGTTCGCCTCAACGATAGAAGATCGAGGTCAACCTCCTCGACGGCCGTGGGGAATGATAGCCCAACGACCTTGGATAATATTAATGGAGATACAGAAGAAGTTAGTTCGGGCTTCACGATATATATATATATATCATATAGATATAGATATATACATACATGTATATATATATATATATATATGTATATATTATATATATATATATATATATATATATATATAATATATATATATATATATTATATATATATATATATATATATCAGTGGTTTGAAAGTACACTATCATACCTAAAACACAATAGTTTAAGTTTTCTGTTTGTAATATATATTATATATATATATATATATATATATATATATATATATATATAATATATATATATATATATATATATATATATATATACCTAAGAGAAGACTTAAAACTAGTGTGTTAGTATGATAGTATACTTTCAACCACTGATATTTTCAAGACATTGATATTCTCTCCTGCCAGAGAAAAGTGATATCCCATTTCACCAGTATATCCACTAATGGTAAGAGGCGGACGTCGAAATGACCAGCAGCTGGGTACAAACGAATGACCAAGGGCACGATGCTCAAACCTGCTGACCGATTATTATCAAAGGCAACGGAAATACGCAAGGTAGCTATCATCATGTCCCCGACACAAAAGCAATTGGTGCTTCGCTGTCCAAAGGACAGACGTGGCCAAATTCCTCCTGGAGGCTTTTAGGTACAGCTTCGTTAATTGCTTCATTGTTTTCTATTTAGCATACCCCGTTATTGCATATATTCGCACGATCTTGTTTAGGTTATTTTTACGAGATATCAGATCAACAAATCCCATCTTTAAAATAATCATAACAATCAATGACACAGAAAAATACATGTTTTAAATTAGTTGCAACGCACATGAAGTGTGAGCTTAATATATATATATTATATATATATTATATATATATATATATATATATATATATATATAATTATTATATATATATATATATATATATATATCAAGTAACATCTTCTGTCAATGCACAACTTGATAAGCACGAGAATCAGTCAACCGAAATATAATCTTTGGCCTTAAACCAAACAGTGTTTTAATGAGACGTATCCTGTTTAAACAGAACAATTTATTTACACATACAAAAACACACACACACACACACACACACACACTCACACACACACACACACACACATATATATATATATATATATATATATTATATATATTATTATATATATATATATATATATATATATAATAGATATATATATATATATAATATATATATATATTAATATATAATATATTATATATATATATGTTTATAACTGAATCACGAAAGTTTGGCTCGTGATAAATCCATAAATAAAGGTATAAGCCACGAAGGAAAAATAAACAATGGCTCTTTCGACGTTCATTGTCCTTTACTTAGCAGCTAAACTAAGTAAAGGACTTTGAACGTCGAAAGATCTTGCGGAAACTCCGTTGTTTATTTTTCCTTCGTGGCTTATACCTTATATATATATATATATATATATATATATATATATATATATATATATATATATATATATATATATGATATATAACATAAAATTTTCAATCAGCACATGTTCAACACGTTATCAGTCTGGGCAACTGGGTTCATGGAATTAAAATAATCAATGCAAAGAGAAAAAAAACTAAAAATCTAAGCAAAATATAAAACAGACGTTTCCCAATATCTAAATCAAACTTTCCAAAAGTTTACTTATCATGATAAACTCACACATACCTTAGATGTCTGTAAATACAAGCATTTATTCATAAAATAAAATCGTAAAATTATTTGACACCATAGTGTTAATGGGGGCATTTTTCATTATACTTTACTCAGAAAATCGGCTTCGACAAAATACCTGATAATAATGTAATTGCTTATCACAACTACATTATATTTCCACCCAAGAACTTTATATGGATTATCCTTAAGATTCATGGACTTCTACCGTTGTACAGCAAATATCTAAAGGCGAGTTTACACTAGGCTTCACCCCATGCTGCATGCGTAGGATTCATCACCAACTCCTCCCAAATTCTTGTTAGCCCCGCCTACCGGATTGCTCATTAAGGTGACTTAGTGGTGTGGCACGCCTCTTGATGAGCAGTCCGGTAGGCGGGGCTAACAAGAACTTGGGAGGAGTTGGTGATGAGTCTTACGCATGCAGCGTGGGGTGAAGCCTAGTGTAAACTCACCTTCACAGCTAAAGGGATCAAACACTCACCAAAAAGACTGGGGTTGCCCAGCACCCAAACATCCATGAGTCATACGAGTGTTAGCAATTTGAAGACGACAAATAGTCACTTTTCTCTTTGGTATCTTACATTACCTCTCTGGTGATAACGTAATTTTCTTTATAATTCTCGTTACTACCACCAGCCAGGTTTTGCCTTGAGTGATGCCTCGTCTCTATTCCCCCTCTCCTTCAAGGCGAAGAATTTGAGTGTTCTGCCGATGAATCTGTCTGTTAATGGCCCTTATTGCAGTATTTTCACCATCACTCCCTACCTATTGTGCGTCACTATACCATGAACGGAAATAATGAGTTAAAAGCCACAGTAATGTATTTGAGACTGTATTTTAAATACAAAACAGTATTTTGAAAAATGCAGTCTCATATGCATTATCGTTGCTTTTAACTCATTACTCCCTACCTATGAGATCAGTTCAGAATTCTGGGTTTTTTAAGCTATTTCTATTTACCTCTCATACATAAGTGTCTATTCAGTATCGTTAAGCAGTTTAATCACTATTTTTATTACTTCCTTCAGAACTGACACTGAAGAGGACCACGAACAATACACATATTCTTATAAGCACCTGTGTTCCAGGCCGACGCATTAGCGCTAATTTTAATGGCTGAAACATCAACATCTATTACATGATCCTGTTCCGCTCTTGTTTCCCAAAGCCAGGATATTACCATAACAAAGTTACTATCTTAATCTAATTTTTATTACGGTTGGGTCCGAATGTATATTACAAGAATGCAATCATTCTAATCATAATTATGCTGGCGGGTCAAGTGGATTAAACCCCGGGAGTTCTGCCCTAAATAACAGCCCTTTCCTAGAATTCACAAAAGGTCTCTTGATACCTTCAGGTTTATAGATTTGCCGGGTAGCCTATTCCCGAAATATAGCCGAGTATAAGAACCTTCCCTGAAAAAAAAAGCGGGACGCCATATCTTAAAAACTAACCATGGAATCTTATTGAAAATAATCTCATTATGTTTCCCACACACAAATTACGTCGGTAACGTGTCTATGTACCTAACCTAGCCTAAACCAACCCAACCTAACCTAACCTAGGGGCATGGCCAAAATATACCGGAGCTGGTGTTATACTATAATAGATTTACATCAACCGTGCATCTGAAATCTAGACCCGTCCCCTACGACGCTCCTGATTGACTGTTGATAAGCCAATCACAGGACTGGAAACTCTCGGTCTCTCGAGAGAGTTTACATAGGCAGGATGTTTGTTCCACCTCTCCTAAGGGATACGTCTTTCAAAAGTGTCCCTCAGGAGAGGTGGAACATACATCCTGCGTATGTGAACTCTCGAGAGAGACTAAGAGTTTCCAGCCCTGTGATTGGCTTATCAACAGCCAATCCGGAGCGTCGTAAGGGACTGGCCTAGACATCAGATGAACATTTGATGTGAATCTAATATAGTATACATCTCCGGAATCCGATACCGGCTAATAGGCGAAACCACCGCTTCTCCTTTCATTAAGCTTTGAAAGTGAACTTCAGTCACAGCATTGTTCTCTCCTTTCAATAATCAGAAGAGTGAAAAGAGAAAGTCGGGTATGTTGGGGAACATGCAAAAGAATGAAAGTAAAAAGTGAAAATAAAAACGTCGCGAGAAGAACTGAAGGTTTGACTACATGAAAACCTCACAGATGAGCTGGAAAGTAGTGGGCTAAATGGATTGGACATTAAGATGAAAGAAAACTAATTGAAATATGAAATATGAGGAAATGATAACAATGAAGATGAAACAGCCCCACATAGGGACTTAGGGAAATTCTAAACCATAAAAGTCATTTTCCTAAAGATAAGGATTAAAGTAATATATTTCATTGGAGTTTTAATATAAAAAAAATTATGAAAATCTTTTTAGTGCTAAAATAAATAGCAAAATCTCTATATACTGACATGACATCAGGTATGACATTAGCTACACTTAGTTTCATTTTGTTTTATGGTCATATGCTCATGAGTATTTAGGGTGTCTCCTTTTATTATATATAATTCTTGGTACCATATTCATTTGTAGTTTTAGGAATTCCATTACACAGCATCCATTAACGCATAGAAAATGTAATTACTACTTCTGAGAAGTTTAATGGGATGACATTTATTGCAGACTGATATAAAATTCCCTGTCTTTCCAGCTAATAATATTCAGTAAAAGCTTGATTGTCTTGTGAAAGAAAACTATTAATCTAATTTTACTGCTAATGCAAACTGATATAACAGGACTTTTTTCTCTCTCTCTACTTATTCAATTAATAAATTAATTTTTCATTCGTACCTGCGAGTGCAACTCGCTCTGTCAGGTTTCCTCAGGTGATTTTTCATTCTGGTTATGGCATTCCCAATTCAAGATGCCCTAATGGAAATAAAGTTTCGTCCAATGGTGACTTATTTCACTAGTATCATCATCTTCATGATCAGAACTAAAGAAATTACAGGAGCTTTAAGAAGATCATGCTCTTGAGGGAGTTTACGGTATTCACTGAAGCGCCGTTAGATTAAGATTGAAAAAAAAAATGTTAATTTTTAGGACTTCCATACATGGTGTGTCTCTTGGACGAAGAGGTTGCCAGTTAAAAACAGACTCTCACAGGATGGTTTGTCAGCCATTAGGTAATATTCAGTGGGGAATTAGTATTTTTGCCTACAGGAAGGTTTAGGTAAACAGTAAAATGCAAAATCTGATGGATATAAACGCAATTATTGTTATTTCACTGAACTGGTCCTCGGTTTGGCTATTGCATTTTTATATTTGTTAGTATTGCAAATACTATTGTTTCTGATGGGATGTTGGAAAGTCCATTTTTTTCTCTAGATTTGCTCTTAAAACTGAAGATTTCTTATATGTAGATAACCTAATCAATGTGAAATTTTTCCTCTGACCTTTGAAGTAACCTATCTCTCTCTCTCTCTCTCTCTCTCTCTCTCTCTCTCTCTCTCTCTCTCTCTCTCTGGTGAGATATTCTTTATGTTCCTTTGACTAGAGCAAAAATGTTCTGCCCCAATCTTCCAGTGTTGATATTTTATATCGGGATAGTTAATTGGTATTACTAGTAACCAAAACTGGGAAAGTAAGGTCATTTGGCATTCAGCGTGTATGTATGTATAATATATATATATATATATATATATATTATATATATATATATATATATACATATATACCTATATATATATATATATATATATATATATATATATATATATATATATATATATATATATACATATATATATATATATATATATATATATATATATATATATATATATATATGATATATTATATATATATAAATAAATATATATATATATATATATATATATAAATATATATATATATTTATATATATATATATATATATATATATATATATATATATATATATATATATATATATTATTTTAAAGTAATATACTTGGAAGAATAGCAATGCAATTAAAATATTCATAAAGAAGGTATCAGGGGTTATTTGTTGAAGGAAAAGTCACGCGAACGGATTTGATGATAGTCGCATCAGAATTCAGCTATATATGTACGGGTTTTTCTCCTGTATAGGAAGGCGTCCCGTTGGATGTTATACCCTGCGACTGTTATACGCAAGTACTGTTGTCTACTTCCCATCTCGTCGGAGTGACATCGATGCAGAGAGATTTTCTAAGTTCCCATTAGTATCTTCTTGAGTATAGAGGCGAAGACTCAAACTCAGTTGTTGCCAAAACTTAACAATTTATTAAGAACTACATCTCTGGAGTAGAGAGTTGGTTTCAGAAAACTGGTCTCGATGAAGAGAAGTAAAGATCTAAGTTACAAAGTCTTGTACAAAGATAGTAGAACAAAGCTTATCTCAGCATACATAACATACAGATAGACGAACATGTGACTAGGAAGTCACGTGTTGTCTCTGCGGGTGATAATAGGTCACCAGCTTCTCAGCACTGTGACCTGTTTTAACAAGACAATGCATTTTGATTACACAGGCAAATGCAAACCAGGGCGTTGCAAACATAACACGGTAGCGTCTAGCTTGCGTTCTGTTTGTGGGTCATATCACACTCCTGTCTCGCCAGTGACCCCTTGGGTCATGGGCTTACTTACATATATGGAAATTATGTAATTCTTAATGTAATTATTACATATATATACATTCGGAAATTAGAGAACTTCGATCATTTGCGTAAAAAAAGGAAAGAGCAAGCAGTAAAACGTGCAACATCTCAAGGGCATAAACGTACTTGCTTGATATATATATATATATATATATATATATATATATATATATATATATATATATATATATATATATATATATATATATATGTCAGGGTGGTTTAAGGCCTCACTGCCAGTCCTGGAATTGAGAGGTCGTTGGTTCGCGCCTTGCGATCGCCAATTCTATTATCGCTTAATAAATTCCCCTCGGTTTAGGCACATATGAAAATATATTAATTCCGAGGGGTAGAGCGAATTTAGAGATAAATTTTAAAGGACATTTGTAGTTCGGAAATATATGTATATGAATCACGATAATGTGATAGACTTTTATATATGTTTATATATATATCATATATATATATATTATATATATATATATTATATATATAATATATAATATGTATATATGAATACATATCTAATATATATATGTTATATATATATATATATATATATATCTATAGATATGTATATATATAATATATATTCCATCATATTATCTTATATATATATACTATTTATATATATATAAATAATATAATAATATATATATATATATATATATATAATATTGAAATATCTATATATATAAATATATATATATATAATATATATATATTATATATATTATTATATATATATAGACCTATATATATATATATATATATATATAATATATATATATAGATATATATATAACTATATATATATATATACATATAATATATAATATATACACATATCATAATATATATATATATCTATAAAAAAAAAAAAGAATAGAGATATAGATATATAATATATATAATGATATATATTACAGTATATATATATATATATGATATATATATATATATATATATATATATATATATATATATATATATATATATATATATATATATATATATATATATAGATATATATATATATATATATATATATATATATTATATATATATAATATATAGATAGATATATATATATATATAGTATATATATATATATATATATATATATATATAATATATATATATATATATATGATATATATATATATCTATATATATATAATATATATATATATATATATATATATATATATATATATATATATATATATATCATATATATATATATATATACATATATATATATATATATATATATATATATATATATATATATATATATATATATATATATATATATATATATATATATATATATATATAGAGAGAGAGAGGAGAAGAAGGGAGAGAGAGAGAGAGAGAGAGGATGAGATGGAGGAGATACGGAGACGGGAGAAGAGAGAGAGAGAGAGAGAGAGAGAGAGGGGGGGAAAAATATCCCCCTATTCAGATCATTTCCCATTGGCGCTTGAGAAAATAATAAAGTTAGTTGAATTATGTGCATCCAATAACGTATTTTCCTTCGGGGAATCATTCTACAAGCAAAAATTTGGAGGGTGTAGTATTTGGTAGTCCTTTAAGTCCTGTTTTAAGCCAATCTTGTACAATGGAATAAACTTTTTGAAACTAAAGTAATAAATGCAATAAAACCCAAAAACAAAAACATGCTGTGGATGAGATATGTAGATGATATTCTAACATTTTGGGATAATAGGTGGGGCAATTTTAATGAATTCCTTTCAAAATTAAACGCATTAGTGCCCAGCATCAAATTTAAAGTTGAATGGGAAACAGACAACAAAATTCCTTTTCTTGATGTTTTAATAATCAGAGACACGACAGAATACAAACGTTCTCAATTTCATACATTCACTACTTTAGCTATCACGACATTACTATCAAGGTAAGTGGTAACCAGCAACCTGTACCTTAAAAGCCTTATGAATTTGTTCCCCAGATCTCCTGGAAAAAGAATTTGAACTTATTCGTAAGCAACTTTCGTCTTTTAAGTATCCTGGACCATATAATTGAGAAAGCAATTCACAAAGCAAATGTAATTTTCTACTAACCCCCTAAAGAAAAGACCAGAGATACACCCAACAATAAAATAAAAATAAAAATTCCACACCTAGACACGATTAAGAGGTGACTCAGACCCTCGGAAAATCTAACCCTTTTGCATTTACTTAACGTCCAACAAAAGACATCTCCCAAGGACACTGGGGTTTATCAAATCCCATGCCAGGACTGTGACCAATCTTACATCGGATTTACTGGTAAATCACTTCCCCAGAGATTAATACAACACAAATGGTCAGTTAGGTATGGACAACAGAACTCAGCTATTTTCAACCATATAAATAAACATAACCATAGAATAAACTGGAATTTGTCATGTATAATTTATAGCAACAACTGCCGGTACAAGAGTCAAATGATGGAATCGGCCTTAATAAAAGAGAGGCAGGTAATGAACATCTCAAAAGGAGTATGGGTTCCAGATACAATCGACAAGATTTTCATTCAACCAACGCTTAAGAAGATTAAAGGAAGATTATCAGCGGGGCTGACCTAAATTGGCTTGCCTATGGATGGACCTCTTGATATAAATGCCACCTTTTCTGTAAACTTTTCTCATTCATCTACCTGAAGAGGGAGACAGCAGTCTCTGAAATATAGTACTTTTCTCTCTATATTTTGGTGATTTTATGGGCTCCTTTTATTAGATATATATATATATATATATATTATATATATATATATATATATATATATAATATATATATATATATATATGTGTGTGTGTGTGTGTGTGTGTGTAGCACTTATTGAGTTGGGTGGCCGTTGAATACCTGGTAGCCAATTGGTATTGATCCCAACTGAGCTGGCAAAATATCTATACGGATCCGTGCTCGTTTGGAATACTTTTACTAAGACTACTTAGTATAAGAGCAAACTTTGTGTATGAGTATTTTTCCGACCAGCGTGCTGCGCTCTGCAAAAACACCTTCCAAAATTGGGAAACTTTTGGCAAGGGGAATCAGCCCAGCCGGAAAACGTTCTGATCACTGCACAATATTTGGTCTCTGCTCTCTGCAGCGTTTATGTCAAGTTTTGTATGAAAATTGGTGTTGGTATTATCGTGTAATGTACTCACCATAAGACCAGCATATTCGCTAATCAGATTATTAATATTTCGAAGAGAAAAAAGTCAGTTTTTATACATGGAAGTGTAACCTAGAGTTTAAAAGTTATTTACTTGGTAAACAAAAAATCAGAGATTTGGAAAATTAATCACGATGCCTTACATATTGATAGTTCTCATGTTATCCGATAAGGCAGTGTCTCTGTTATCTGTTAAAGCAGTTTTGTCAGTATTTATTAGAATTTCACAATTCAATCCATAACATCCGAAATAAGCATTTCCATCAGGAAAGAATTATTTGTAAAACTAGCAAATAAAAAAAATATAAGACGACCAATTTATTGAGATATTATTCTATAATATCCGAAATAAACATTTCCACCTGGAAAGAATTATTTGTAAAACTAGCAAATCAAAAAAATATAAGACGACCAACTTATTGAGATATTATTCTATAATATCCGAAATAAAAATTTCCACCAGGAAAGAATTATTTGTAAAACTAGCAAATCATAAAAATATAAGAGCAAACCAAGGACCAGTTCATCGTTTTACCGTTTACTTTCTCCTTTCTTTAGGCAAAATAATCCCAATTCTCTATTCTTGGAATGTTTATATAGTTGAATACTGATCTGATTTTCATTACTTCAGTTCGTGTGACATATCCTTCGTCAAATAATCCTTGATACTCTATCAGTATTCCAATGACATTACGATTCCTCAGTATATTACATCAATTTATAAATGATATCTTAAGTAAGATAATGCCAGTTTTTCCTCTCAACCTGAAAGCAGTTAATTAAACCCAGCCTCCGAAAATCTAATTCGACGTAGAAAACCTATCAAGCAGAGTTAAAGGAGGTCCAACTTTATTGACTAACTTTGACTGAATAGAGAAACTTGGGGCACGAACTCAAATCCAATTAAATGCTCCGTGCACTTCAACATATCAAACATTAAGATTGCAAGAAGATAATTCAATTCACTTTGCAGGCCGACCTAATGAAATGCACAGGGAGATTTTGCTCGAAGGTGTGTGTAAAGTATAGAGTTTACGATACGTATAGACATTTATTTGAATTTTATAATACATGTAGCTATACATTTATTAGAATTTAAAATGACTAATTCATGCTTAGGTGAGGTACGGAGATGTAGCGAAGATTTTCAATCCCGAACAACTTGGCTTGGCAGTTTAGATATATATATATATATATATATATATATATATATATATATATTATATATATATATATATATATATATATATATATATATATATATATATATACAAGTAATTGAGTTTGTATATATGTGCATTGTATGTACTTCACCAAAAGCGTTCCTTGTTATGGGTGCCCCTACTATAAAAAAAAAGTTCACCTCTTATCCATATTTTGTGCTTTGAATTTGTCTTAGTTAATAATTGGCAGTGATTCTGGGTAAATAAAGCTCTAAATCCTCTAGCATATGACAAATTTGCCGAGTGTCTCAGGAACCTTTTAAACGAGAAAACTCACTAGATGGCGTATGATCATCTTCATTCACTTCACGCCTGTTATTGGATTCCTGGAATTAACACCGAACTCTTCTCTGAGCTGTACGTAGTGAAACAAGACGTGATCCGACATCCAGCGTACACGGGATGCGTGCAACATTTTCCCTTCGCTCATAAGTTGTAAACATTATATTCCTAACTTGACGTAAATTAAAACGTGCTAAAATCTGCGATCAAATAGAGCCTTGTTTCACCAACGAAAATTAAAATAAATACACTATGTTTTATTGGAGATTATTGTTATGTAGTCTTTAACATGTACATCATTTATTATTTTACATTTTCATTCTGATAAATAAATCATATATATCCTATGCTAAAATTCCTGCATCTTTAACTCAACGTGAAAGACCTTTTTTCAGACCTTCTTAGGCTTTTCCATAGACCTTTCCTACCACCCAAGAAGAACAATAACAACACCAACAAAGTAGTTTCTTGCCTTACTCCCCGAGTAAGCGAAAATTACTGAATGTTCGGATATGTTTGTTCTCCAACGCAGCAATTTGCCAATTTAGCAATGAATTGAAAATTGAACGGCGCATTGTGTAAAATTTAATTCACTGCAGAAGTAGGCTAAATCTCATATTACCGCTGTCTTACTGTCTATGGAACTCATTTGATAAAAAAAAAGCATGTAAGATTATTATTCCACACTTCCTCTTTCACTATCTCATTCAATTTTCCGGAGAGGGATATAGTGATAATATCCTTTCAGCTAGTTGTGAAAATGAGTGATAAAACTATTTGTGCGAACACGAAGAGATCATTTTTTGCAACGGACCTCTAATGGTGTGAATAGGAGAAACATTCTTTCTTTCCTTACAACGCATCTTATAGTTCTCATCGTCTAGTTTTTCTTGCTGATATCTATTTAAAGTGTCCTCATCTTCGTGATCGTGTCATAGTAAAAAACATGGTCGCTCTCATGTCATTCATGGGAAGGTTCAAGCTCCATTCCTATTGAGCCTTTCTATACCTGAGAACGTGGAGACGACTATCTGCAGTTCCCTTTCGAATAACTTGCATTCGATTCTTTCTCTATCCGTGAATGGTCCATGATTTTATTCTACTCCATATAGCTTTTCCACATTTATTTATTTATTTATCTATTTATTTATCTATTTATCTATTTTTTTGCTATTTCATTTGAATTTCCATACCATAACTAGTCTAACTTTTTTTTTCATATAGCATTCGTCCTTTTCCAATGGCATCATTTGGTGGGGGCTGGGGGGGTAGGGGGCCACTTGCCCTCCCTCAAGACACTGATGGCCCCCCAAAGACTTGGTTTAACCCTTAGGACTTTGAAATAATAATAATAAATTTCACTTCAAGGTAAATTTTACATGGCTTTAAAATGCACACAAATTTCCAAAAATTTTCGGGGAGGGGGTGGCATACAGATGGCCACACCCCATACCTACAGCTGATAGGGCTCGCGTCCCTCGCTCCCCTCCCCCTCCCCCCTTAATCCCCCACCTCCTAGAAAAATGTGAAACGACGTTACTGTTCATTTTGTTAATTTTTTTTTTATTTTTTTTTTCAATCTAATCCTAAATCTACTTTTTTCGGTACTTCTTACTAATTTACCTTACTATTCCTTTACATGATATATATACTTCCTTACTTACCACATTCTTAATTGCCACACTTCCTTGGTTCTCGTATCCTCATCATGATGACTAATTTTCTCTTTCTGTCTCTGCCTTCATCCTACTTTCCAATTTCCAACGCGTCTCATTTCCATTATTTCTCCCAATGCGAGATCGAATCCACATTTGTCCTCTTTGTCGCTTCATCGTAATAAGATGTATAATTTGTTCACATTTTACCTTTCATTCAGTACTACATTCCACAAACCCCCATTGTGGTCTTATGGCACCAAGGACGTTTTGCCAACACACACACACACACTAGTACAATAACTAATTGGGAAAGTTTTTTTTTTTATCAACTTGGAGGTTTTTTATTTAATATATATGTAATTTTTACCAGGTTTGCGTACCTTAATAAAGCCTTTTAAAAATCACACAGTAGCACAATAACTGATTAAGCATGGCTTCTTTATTAACTTGGCATTTTTTTAGTAAAGTGTTTTTTTTTTTTTTTTTATTCAATAAAGTTTGCGTATCTTAATACAGGCTTCTAGATACTTTCTGACAAAAAGTTCACGAGTGGAGGACCGGTCCAGTGCCAAGGCATTTGGGACATCTGGACACAACTTAAAAAAAAAGATTGCAAACCGTGGGTTTTGATAAGTGGGTGGGTTTAAAAAATGGATGTTTTACATAAACCATAACAGAATCAAAACGAAAAGTTTTGTCCATCATAAATAACATCACAGACTGATTTGTATTTTTTTTTTTATTTCTTATTCCTTCCCTTTACCTTTTTATTCAAGTTCTTCTCTTTCGTCTTCGAATCACTTCCTTTTAATCGCTCCTCTGCTGAAGTTTTAGTCAAGATTTTCTTTAGAACATATTAACCATTAGATATTTAAATTATATTAGAATTAGACGAAAAAACAGCGAGGTATCGTCGACCGCTTATTATTTACCAAAAGAATGAAAGATAGGGTATGAACTTCTCTCTCTCCTCTCTCTCTCTCTCTCGTCTCTCTCTCTCTCTCCTCTCTCTCTCTCGTCGTCTCTCTCTCTCATCTCTCTCTCTCTGCTCATCTCATCTATATATATATATATATATATATATATATATATATATATATATATATATATATATATATATATATATATAATATAGTAACCTGGTCTTTACTCTTTCACCTTTCAATGGTGGCTATTTACGTAACATATTTTGTCACGTGCAGTGTGGTGACTTATTGCTGATAATATTAATATATATATATATATATATATATATATATATATATATATAAATATATATATATATATATATATATATATATATATATATATATATATATATATATATATATATATATAGATATATATATATATATCAGCAATAAGTCACCACACTGCACGTGACAAATATGTACGTAAATAGCCACATGGAGGTGAAAGAGTAAAGACCAGGTATCAAGCGCTTTCGTGTATTGCGTACACTTCTTTGTACTCCGAAGAAGTGTACGCAATACACGAAAGCGCTGGGTACCTGGTCTTTACTTTTTCACCTTTCACGTGTATATATATATAATATATAGGTTATGTGTAATATATATATATATATATATATATATATATATATATATATATATATATATATATATATATATATATATGCCTTCCCTCTTCGTTTATCCTACTCTTCGTTTTTGATAGAGATATTTGGTGTGGGTGCAAATACATCTTGGCCCAAAACACTACTGTCTCATCAACAACACCTTCTCCCTATCCACCTTAATCACCGAAAACTGGCCTCCTAGCCCTAGACACCTTTACCAACACCCAACCCTCCTCATACCACCCTCCTCCCTCCCTCCACTCAATCCCACGGGCACCTCCACCTTCTCGCTGGGCATTATCATCATCACCCAACCCTAATCATTCGCTCCCCTTTTCCCCCTGAAGAGGATGTTTTGGCCCAGATCGCCTGATGGTGCGGGGCAGAAAGAGGTAATTGGGCGGCCCCAGTCATTACTCTCCCGGTGACGATGGCGCAGTTTTCAATTAAGTGTTGGTGATGGATGGTTGCTCCGACATTACCCCATGTTTGTTCAGCGCTCATCCCTAAAACACACACACTCTCTCTCTCTCTCTCTCTCTCTCTCTCTCTCTCTCTCTCTCTCTTTCTCTCTCTCTCTCTCTGCACAGCAACCAACCATAAAACAGTTCTTTTTCTTTTTTTTTTCACATTTTCTTCTGTCGCTTTGACAATTTAATTCGTGGCCCCACGGCGACCGAAGAGGACTTTGGAACAAGCTGCTGTTTGGACTGCAAATACGTCCGTCACCAAGCCCCACATCAACACTTTGGTTAATGACTTGCCAAGGTAGGCATAATAACAAGGACACGAGAGAGAGAGAGAGCGAGAGAGAGAGAGAGTCAGTGGAGCTAGTAATATCTTCATCCGGGATGCTTATCACATTTAGGATCTAAGTAATTACATGTGGCCAAGTCGTAAAACGAATTTCATCTAATAGATTTCTACATGAAATCACACACACACACACACACACACACACACACACACACACACACATATATATATATATATATATATATATATATATATATATATATATATATATATATATATATTTATATATACATATATATATATATATATATATATATATATATATATATATATATGTATATATATTTATATATATATATATATATATATATATGTATATGTATATATATATATATATATAAAATGAATAGGATGGAGAAAAGCCAGCGTAACATCATACATGTATTTTCCAATTTTTCGAGACTTTGGGTCTCATCATCAGGGCTGTAAATATAAAAATATACAAATTAAAAAAGACTCAGTATAATATAATAAAAATTGAAGTACATAAAAGTTAAATATAATAATTTAAAAAATGAACTAAAAATGAAATAAAAATATATATATATAAAAAATTAAGAAGTGAAGAATGCTTAAAAGTTAGTACCTATCTCTAAGGAGTTAAAAAACTGAGTGACGTTGTCTGGTTTGGAAAGGAGGACGTCAACTATGCTAAATATAGAACTGTGGAAGAAGTCTGACATATATATTATATATATATTATATATATATATATATATATATATATATATATATATATATATATATATGTGTGTGTGTGTGTGTGTGTGTGTGTGTGTGTGTGTGTGTGTGTGTGTGTGTGTGTGTTTTGTGTATAATGCAGAAAAAAAAATTTCCCATTTCATGATTATCAGTTCATTGCATTAAACCTGTATGAAATTAATTCGTAAGCAAAATGGAGTCATTCTCTTTTAATTTCATGAACGAAAGAATAAATACATTTGCCGAATGAATCCAGATAAGCAGGGGAAGATTTCATTTCCTGTGAATGAGTGATTGATTTGATGTCATCGTCGAAGGAAAAATATGGGAATGTTTTAAGAAACGTGTCCGAAATATTACGAAGAGATGGCAGTGTATTCTACCATGGAGAAGACACGTACTGTGTTCTCTTATTAAACTCAAGCCAGTGAACCGGCGAACCTCAAACCAACTGTTTTTAACAGGTTTTTCACGGTCGATTAATTACAAGGAAATTATAGAACAAAAATGAATAAAAACGAACGCTATGATGTAACTCAATTAACTACGCATATCCGTATTTAGTAATGCTTAGGAAATACAAAATAAATAGCATTTCGATTTTCATTAGCCTACGCAGTGATGACTCAGTATTGAGTTAAATGATTGAAATTACCATTTCAGTTACATCCCAGCCACACATAAATTATTGCTGACGCTACAAATATCATTTGAGTGTAAAGAACTGCCGATAATTTCAAAGTACAGCTTTTCATGAAACCAGAGAATATTTGGAGCTATTAAAATTCGAAAAAGAAATGAACAAAAACGCAAATCATTCTACTTTTATTTCGGCAAAGGAAGCAGGAGACTAACCTGTTGTTGTTTCATTATTCACGTAATACAAAGGTGAACCTTGGTTTACTATTTATCGAAATTCGATATGCTGGAAATCGGATAACGTTGGGAACTATATAAATCTCGGTTTCTGTTTGAAATGTCATTTTATTCTCTTTTTTTCTGTGCCTCTTTCTATATATAAAAGCTAATTTCTGCTTACTCGTGGAGTAAGCCTACAAACTACTTTGTTGCTGTTCTTCTTCTTCTTACTGAGGGAGTATGAAAGGTCTATGGAAGAGCCTAAAAAGGTTTAAAAAGAATGTTTCGCGTAGAGTTAAAGACACAGGGATTTTTTGATAGGATATTTATGATTTATTCATAAGAGTAAAAATGTAAAAAAAAAATAATAATGTGCACAGATCAAATTATTTCTGTTAAGATATATAGCGTACTTATTTTCATTTTCGTTGTGGAAACAAGGATCTATTTGTCCGTAGATTTTAGCATATTTTAATTTCCGATAAAATCTATGAATATAATGTTTACATCCTATGGATGAGGGGAAAATCTTACATGCGTCCCGAGTAAGCTGGAGGTCGGATCACGACTTTTTTTTTTTACAATTTCATTGCAATGTTCATTGCAATGGACAACAATTTAGGATTATTTCGTAACTTTAATCTCATTAAGAGATTTTATTCATTTTTATTCGTCTTTGGGTATTTATTGATAAGACATTCTTCATTTCTGTTCAAGGAAAAATAGAGACACACGCAGACAGAAACATGCATACACATGCACACGCATATACATATACATTTAATACTACATACATCATACATACATATATCCATACATATATATATATATATATATATATATATATATATATATATATATATATATATATACGTATATATATATATATATATATATATATATATATATATATATATATATATATATATATATATATCGTAAAATCGAGAAATATTTGTATCTTTGTATCTGAATGTAAAACAGAATAATTTATCAACAGGTATTTAGGATGAAATAGAGAAATCCAAGTTCAACTTCAAAACTGAAAATGATGAACGAAAACACGAGATTATAAACCGCATATGTAAAGTCTCCCCTTCGCTTATGAACGCAGTTGTCTTCGAGGGAGCCAGTGAGAATGTATTCAGAGAAATTAATGCAAGGCGGTGTACCATTTATGGGTAATTGCTACCCTGCCTAGACTAGCATATATATTGGGCTAATGTACCACTGTTCGAAGATATGCCCTCAGATTGCATACTTCAAGGAATGGGAATATGGTCTTATATATATATTTAATAGATATCTGTTCCCTGCTGTTATTTTCATTGCATTTGTCCTTTTGTTCGCGCGCGCTCGCTCGTGCGTGTGTGTGTGTGAGGGACGTCCCCGCATCAAAAATAAATTTCATGTTTTTTTTCTTTTACGTATCTGTATAAATTATGTAATGACTTTAATGGTTAACTTTATTATTCATGAAAAAATACATTCTCTAACCGTAAATTCTAAGTCTTTAAGGATAAGTTAATTTTCAATTAAGTTAATCAGAATGCATTTGTGATACGTACGTTTTTACTGTCTGTAACTGTTTCTCGCTTTCTGTCCCTAAAAAAGAAAAAAGCATAAACAGATATACGTATAAATGTATATATAAATATGAATATACTATATTGATATATAACTTAAATCCTCGTCCTCATCCCTCGTCTTTCCCGTTTTCTATCCTCGCAAAGCTCCATTTTCTCTGGCCTCCATACTACTCTTTATTCTCATCTGAGTCTGATTCTCCAAATTTCTTCTGGTACCCTCAAGAGCTCCGCTGACAATATCACGTACTGTTCTCCCAGGGGATGTGCGAAAGACATGGACAAGCCAGCTTCATCTTTCTTTCATCATTATCTCGTCTTCATATGGGATTTCCTTAATATATAACTTGTATTTCCCTTTACCTCCTCTTACTTCATCCTAATGAACACCTTATCCTTTGGTAGCTTGAATTTTATGCCAGTGGCCCCTTTGGTAGGCTTGTTCCATAAGAACAGGGTTCATCTTCAGAATAATAATAATAATAATAATAATAATAATAATAATAATATGCCGGGTACCAACTCAAGAAAAGAGGCAACAGAATTAACCATCTGATGTTCATGGACGACATCAAGCTGTATGGTAAGAGCATCAAGGAAATAGATACCCTAATCCAGACTGTAAGGATTGTATCTGGGGACATCAGGATGGAGTTTGGAGTAGAAAAATGCGCCTTAGTCAACATACAAAAGGGCAAAGTAACGAGAACTGAAGGGATAAAGCTACCAGATGGGAGCAACATCAAACACATAGATGAGACTGGATACAAATACCTGGGAATAATGGAAGGAGGGGATATAAAACACCAAGAGATGAAGGACACGATCAGGAAAGAATATATGCAGAGACTCAAGGCGATACTCAAGTCAAAACTCAATGCCGGAAATATGATAAAAGCCATAAACACATGGGCAGTGCCAGTAATCAGATACAGCGCAGGAATAGTGGAATGGACGAAGGCAAAACTCCGCAGCATAGACCAGAAAACCAGGAAACATATGACAATACACAAAGCACTACACCCAAGAGCAAATACGGACAGACTATACATAACACGAAAGGAAGGAGGGAGAGGACTACTAAGCATAGAGGACTGCGTCAACATCGAGAACAGAGCACTGGGGCAATATCTGAAAACCAGTGAAGACGAGTGGCTAAAGAATGCATGGGAAGAAGGACTAATAAAAATAGACGAAGAACCAGAAATATAAAGAGACAAGACAATGACAAACATAACAGAGGACTGGCACAACAAACCAATGCACGGACAATGCATGAGACAGACTAAAGAACTAGCCAGCGATGACAATTGGCAATGGCTACAGAGGGGAGAGCTAAAGAAGGAAACTGAAGGAATGATAACAGCGGCACAAGATCAGGCCCTAAGAACCAGATATGTTCAAAGAACGATAGACGGAAATAACATCTCTCCCATATGTAGGAAGTGCAATACGAAAAATGAAACCATAAACCACATAGCAAGCGAATGCCCGGCACTTGCACAGAACCAGTACAAAAAGAGGCATGATTCAGTGGCAAAAGCACTCCACTGGAGCCTGTGCAAGAAACATCAGCTACCTTGCAGTAATAAATGGTACGAATAACAACCTGAAGGAGTGATAGAAAACGATCAGGCAAAGTTCATCTGGGACTATGGTATCAGAACAGATAGGGTGATACGTGCAAATAGACCAGACGTGACGCTGATTGACAAAATCAAGAAGAAAGTATCATTCATTGATGTCGCAATACCATGGGACACCAGAGTTGAAGAGAAAGAGAGAGAAAAAATGGATAAGTATCAAGATCTGAAAATAGAAATAAGAAGGATATGGGATATGCCAGTGGAAATCGTACCCATAATCATAGGAGCACTAGGTACAATCCCAAGATCCCTGAAAAGGAATCTAGAAAAACTAGACGCTGAAGTAGCTCCAGGACTCATGCAGAAGAGTGTGATCCTAGAAACGGCGCACACAGTAAGAAAAGTGATGGACTCCTAAGGAGGCAGGATGCAACCCGGGCCCCTGCAGTATAAATACCACCCAGGCGAATTGGAGGACTGTGGTAGAGTAAAAAAAATAAAAAATAATAATAATAATATTAATAATAATAACAATAATGATAATGATAATAATAATGAATATCCTACCATCAGAATCCTAACATTCTTCTTGAAGTTTTTCTCTCAAGCTGATAAACCATTTAGGTATAGTTCCATTGGCATGCTGCAACTCATGTCATCATAACAATATAGATCGTAGTTAACATATGCATAATGTTATTATTATGCGTTTTCAATACATTTCATTTCCAAATCTTCTTCAGGCAGATCAATTGCTGGATTTGCCTTTTTTATAGTTATTCAACAAATTCCAGCTCAACAGAATCTGTGCTGGATATCACTGCTCATCACTATGGGGATATATTGGCAGATTATAGAATAACATGCAAAAACAGCATATTGCGGTATTCCAGGAATATATATTAAATATGCAGGTGACAACGGTTTACAAGCATTAATCTTAAACATGGATTGAATAGATCCCTCAGCTTGCTTTTATTTACAGTTTTTTCATAAGTAAATTTGTGGGGAATTATTCAGACCAGGCTTTCTGGAAGAATTAAAGTTCCGTGCATTCCTTAGGTCAGGAGTCCACAGTATTATTCTTTTGTCATTTCTTATATCATCGTCATCTATTCTATTCTTTCATTTATCTGAACAAGACATGATCCGACCTCCTGCTTACTTGGGGCGCGTGCTAAAATCTACGGCCAAACAGTGTGCTGTTTCGCCAACGAAAATTGCAATGAATATGCCATATTCAATTAGAAATAATTAGAAAGTCCTAAACTGGCATTTTTTTACAATATCATTCTAATAAGTAAATCATAATATCCTATCATAAAAGTCCTGTATCTTTAACTCAAAGCGAAACACTTCTTTCAGACCTCTCAAGGCTTTTCCATCGGGTTTGCTTAACACCCGCCCATACCCCAACAAGAACAACAACAGCAAGCAAAGCAACAACAACAAAGTAGTTTGTAAGCTTACTCCCCGAGTAAGCGAAAATGTGCTAGAGACGTTTTGTCTCCGTTATAGCTAAACAATAGCCCATTTTCCAACTGGCATGCAGAGACATCAACTCTTTCCTTGAATTCTCGTTGTGCTCTACCTACTTTTTCTCTTTCCTCAACAAAGAAGGCAAAATTTTCGAGATTTTGCTCATCTCTGTTTGATCTATTACTTAAAACTTAGTTTTAAATTCCTATTCAACATTGCTTTTGCTCTTCATTCATCTAGGATGGTTGTTTTAGTGCTTTCATGTTACTATTGTATATTTTACTTGACCAATGTAACTTTCGCCAATTACCTTCTTTAAGCTATTATGTACCAACCTAAGAAACCCAAATTTTTCAGCAGATACTTTGTTGACAATGGTATTTTTAAAAAAAGAAAGGATATTAAAACCTTTTTCAGAATGCTCTTCCTACTTTACAATTTCAATAATTGACGGATTCAGTTTTCAATGTCTTTTTCACATTTTCGCTTACTCGAGGAGTAAGCCTACAAACTACTTTGTTATTGTTGACCGGAAGGGGGGGAGGAAGAAAGTTCTGTGAAAGAGCCTAAAAAGGTCTGAAAAAGGTGTTTCGTGTTGAGCTAAAGGTACAGAAATTTTTGGATAGGAGATTTGTGATTTATTTATTACAATGCAAATGTAAAAAAATAAGTAATGTGTATGTTAAACAGTAAAGAACAATTATCTCTAATAAAATATACATAGCATTTATTTTCATTTTCGTTGGCGAAACAAGGCTCTATTTACCCGTAGACATTAACACGTTTTAATTTACGTTAAGTTAGGAATATAATGTCTACAACTTGTGCGTGAGGGGAAAATCTTGCACGCGTCCCGAGTAAGTTGGAGGTCGGGTTAAGCCTTGTTATGCTGCCGTCAGTATTACTGTATGCAAAGCTAACAGGAGCAGTTACAAATGATTATAAATCGCATGGATTTCATCCATTCGTAATGGTGGTGTATGTTATATTTTACTTACTGATTTCAACTCTTAAATTTCTTTCAAACATTTTGTGCAATGCTTGAACAAACTTTTGTTCCCACTACTGACATCGCTGGTCGAAACACCTAATTAAAGTCCCCACCAAAAGCAACTTGTTCATTATACTGACAAATAAAAAATTTACTTTTCGTCATTGAAAAGTTCTTCACTTCTTTTTTCCTTCTTATCACCCGACGGCACATAATTTACTTTTAAAATAAAATTCTTAGGCTACAATAAACAAGGAAGATCACTTAAAGTTTCTTGTCGCTAATTACAGTTCTTTGTCCATGTCTGAGGATGTACCGAGGCAAACAATGACTATGGCAACATAAGGCGTATGTTGTTTATGGCAGCGATTAGCTAGTTGGTCTCCAGCTGAAAGTAGCGGTCTTTTTGGGAAATGCTGTGAAGGAAATAAGGGATATGAAGCATACACACATACACAGAAACACGCTCATACTTACGTTTACATGCGCACACACACATACACACACGTACATACATATATAGCATATACATGTATATTTACACATGGATATATGTATGGATATAGTATATATACTGCCTGAGAAAACTCTTAATGACAACTGATAAACTATCTCTCTCTCTCTCTCTCTCTCTCTCTCTCTCTCTCTCTCTGTCTGTCTCTCTCTCTCTCTCTCTCTCTCTCTCTCTCTCTCTCTTTCTCCTCCCAGAACCCCTCTACTCTTTCTCACATAAGTCAACATATTCCGACAAAGAAAATGAATAAGGTGAACATTGTGAATATCCTAATTGATGCAATAGGAAAAAGAATGCCAAAAGCATGCAAACTGTGTAAGGTGTGGTATAGCATGGTTAATCCACAAAACCTGATCAGAAAATGTTCTGCATGCAACATTCCGACGCATCCGCAGTGTGCTGAAGTAATCCAAGATATGAGAAAAGATACCAGAATATTTTGCTCAACATGTCTATCATGGATAGACAATGTTATTAAATCAAGACTGAATGTACAGATAGTTGAGGATGAAGAAGAAGAGGAGGAGGAAGAAGAAGAAGAGGAAAACGGAAGAGAAGTAAACAAAACTGAAATGACAGAAAAAAATAAGGAAAACAAAGAACAAGATAAAAGTATGGATGCAGAGATACTCATTGATACTACATATGAGGCAATCAAGCAGCATACATACGAAGAAATAAATTACGACATGACAACACAAAAGAAAATCCTGAAGAGGCTCTACCCAGATCTGAACAATGATGGGAAAGAGGAAAAAATAGACAAGAAAGACAAAGTCTGCAACCTTTTGAAAAGAGGGAATTGCAGATTCGGAGAAAGATGTTACTACAAACATCCTAAGGTATGTCACAACTATGAAATATATGGTAAATGTGCATACCTTGATGGCTATGAGGATGATTGCAGAGATCTACATCCAAAAATATGCAAAAACCTAAAAGAAGGAAAAGGATGTAAGTTCGACAAAAAATGTAAATATATGCACCCTGTAGCCATGAATCAAAATCAAAGAAATAATCAATCAAATAATAAAATCCAAAATAAGGAAGAAACAAATAGAGAGAGGAACAAAGAATATCAGGTGAAAGAAAAAACCAGTCATCACCGCGATATGCAGTGTCAGCAAAATATTTCCAAGCATCAGCTCCAAGATACAACTCAAGAGATAAGAACTGTATTTATGATGCAAGAGAATATTGCAGATACGGAGAAAATTGCAGATTCAGACACAAAATGAATAATTATGATGAAGGAAGATCAGATATTATGGAAAAATTTGATTTTTTAATGCCAGAATTTCTGGAAATGAAGAAAGAACAACATACTAGAACAGGAAGAGTCCATGGAAAATCCTTATTATTACCCATATTAAATGAAGGAGATAACACGCAAACCATCATAGTGATGAATGCGCAGGGTTTAGTTATGAGTAACTCAAAAAGAAAAATAGTGTACTTAGAGGAACTAACCCAAATTGAAAAGAAAATAGATATAATGAATATAAGTGAAACCTGGTATCCCCAAGAGACTGGGAATGATGATCAAATAAAAGGGTTCCAAACTTATAGATCAGATAGAAAAAATAGGAATCAAGGGGGAACCGCAATATATGGGAAAGACAAAAAACAAGGAAAAATATATGAGAAAAATATATGAGAAGTAACTCAGAATGTGAACTAATAGCGGTAGAATTTGAATCTGAAAAATTAATGAACATAGTAATATATAGACCTCCAATACTAAAGAGTTTGACATAATAATAGAAAAATTGGATGATATATGTAGAAATCACAAGTACTAGACTATTCTCCTATCTGGAGACTTTAACTTTCCTTTCGTAAACTGGAAAGAACGAATAGGAGGTTGTGGTTGTATTTATACATATAAAAAAGAGAGTAATAGTAGCGCAGAAGATAAGAGGCAATTCGAAAAGCTATTAGATATCCTACAAGAATACAATATTCATCAAATAAATCACCTGCCAACAAGAAAAGAAAATACTTTAGACCTAGTATTTGTGAACAAGGTGAATTATGTTAAAGAAATAAGAGTTTATAATGCGAGTATTTCAGACCATAATATCATAGAATTAACAGTCCATTCCAAAGCAAGTGAAAACAGAGATAAGCAAGAAATGAAAAAGTGGGAAGGATATGGAAAATACAACTTCTACAGTAAAAATAAAAAATGGTCAGAAATAAATGAAGAATTAAACAAAGATTGGGATAACATTTTCGTAAGTGATGACATGAGGGTAAATACGGAGATATTATATAAAATATTAGAGAAAATAGTGGATAAATATATACCAAAGAAGAAAAGTAAACATCAGTCATGCATACCAAGAGACAGAAGGATCTTGTTCCAGAAAATCAGAAAGTGGAAAAAAGGTCTTGCAAAAGAAAAAAATGCACGGAAAGTTATAGAACTAAAAATTAAGATAGAAAATGTAGAACAAAAGATTATACAATCAAAAGAAAATGAAAAACTGGACTTGGAAGAAAAAACCCTAGTAAATATCAAGCAAAACCCCAAACTATTATACTCGTACACGAAAAAGATAAATAAAAGAAGAATAGAAATAGGCCCTCTAAGAATTGAAGGGAGATTAACAAAGGAAAAAAAGGAAATATGCAACATATTGGCAGAACGATATAAGAGAGAATTCACCCCTAGAATTGATAATGAAGATCTTGATATAGAAGTAAGGGACAAAAATAGTGAATATTTAGCTGACATAGATATTAATGAAGCTGATATTGTGCAGGCTATTAATGAAATTAAAAATGGAGCTTCCGCAGGGCCTGATGGTCTCCCTGCTATTTTGTTAAAGAAAGTAGTTCATTCTATTGCAAAGCCACTTGCAATATTATTAAGACAAAGTGTAGATACAGGCAAGATTTATGATAAACACAAATTAGCATATATTACCCCTACTTTCAAAAGTGGATCAAGACTAGAGGCAAGTAATTATAGGCCTGTAAGTCTAACATCACATATTATGAAAGTATATGAAAGGGTGATGAAGAAAAATATTATGAAACATTTAATAAAAAATAATTTGTTTAATATAGGACAACATGGTTTCGTACCCGGAAAAAGTACACAAACCCAACTGTTAGTCCACCGTGAGAACATATACAAATATATGAAAAGCGGAAATGAAACAGATGTGGTTTATCTAGACTATGCAAAAGCTTTTGACAAGGTAGACCATAATATATTAGCGGAGAAAATTAGAAAACATAATATAGTGAATAAAGTAGGATGATGGTTAAAAGAATTTTTACACAACAGAAAACAGATAGTTATTGCAAATGATGAGAAATCGGATGAAGCTAAGGTAATATCCGGTGTGCCACAAGGTACGGTGTTAGCTGCATTACTGTTTGTTATTATAATTGCAGACATAGACAGTAATGTTAAGGACCTGGTAGTGAGTAGTTTCGCCGATGACACAAGAATAAGTAGAGAAATTACTTGTGATGAAGATAGGAATGTGCTACAAAGAGACCTTAACAAAGTATATGACTGAGCAGAGGTAACTAGGATGGATTAGACACTAATATCAGTCATGTTCAATAATTTTTATGGGCCACCCTCTCCTACCCCTTCTCACACACCCCTCCCTATGAGGGCTGAACTTGGACATGAAGGGCATCGGGAGTGTCACTACTCATCTCAGCGACCGTGAAAACTATAAATTAGGCAATAATCTGCGGTTTTCAGGTTTTCTAATGTTTCACACCTTCCCCACCACCTTCCCACACACCCACCCCCTTTTTTGCTAGTGATGGCTTACCCCCACGGTATACTTTTCCAGAGGGTAAGTAATTTGTATACCAAGTTTGGTTGAAATTGCTCTATTGCGTTTCGAGGTATGTGACCCATATGCACATACATAAATACATCCGTACAAGCATACATCCACTTTATATATACATTGTTCTAAAGCATGTTACGTTTATTACCTCTAAAGAATAAATGTAATTGATCTAGAGATGATGAACTATTAATAATCATCATATCAAGGACTTGATACAATTCCATTACTTTTATTTTGTCTAATTCCATAATACGATTTGTAGAACGCATTTCTTATGATAGCACAATTTTTTCCAGTAAACTCAGACATCATTAAAAAAAATTTAAGCGTAATTTGTCTCACCAAGAATTTTTTCTGAGGCTGGTCCTATGAAGCTACGTTATTGGAAATGGGGTAAATAATATTATATGGAAATTATCGTAACTTGAAATATATCATAGTAAAGATAAAATGGCAAATTTAAGTAAATACTAGTATCGTACATTTTTATTATATTATCCAGAATATGACCCCTATTCAAAAGGGACAAGCCCCACAGGGGCCATTGGCCTGAAATTCAAGCTTCCAAAGAATACGGTGCTCATTAGGAAGACAAGAGAAGGTAAGAGGAAAAGAGAGAAAAAAAATCTTACTTATTAAAACAAAAAAGAATACATAAATTAATACACAGATAAAAGTGTATTAACATGCAACGAGCCACATAATACCGAAGGAAATGCAAAGGTTCAGAGAGAGAGAGAGAGAGAGAGAGAGAGAGAGAGAGAGATAATGCATCATCGATATGAATCTTGAGACAGGCAACATTTCCCCCACCGCGCCTCTCCCATTATCAAAGCATCGAAAGGAGGGAAAAGCTTTCAAGACGCCGACAAAAATCTAATGTAATGGTCGCCATTTCCTCCGCCGGTGATTATATTTGCTCTGGAAAGTGTTAAGAGAGCCTCGTCTTCAATAATAAATCAGTGAGCTGCAACTTCGATCATATATATATAATCTAATATATATATCATATATAATATAAATATATATATATATATAATATATATATATATATATATATATATATATATATACTATATATATATATATATATATATATATATATATATATATATATATATATATATATACATATATATATATATATATATATATATATATATATATATATATATATATATATATATATACATATATATACATATATATATATATATATATATATTATATATATATATATATATATATTATATTATAATATGTATCGTATATATATATATATAATATATATATATATATATATATATATATATATATATATATATATATATATATATATTTCATATAAAATGGGGAACAAATATCTCCTTGAGTTGACTGAGAAGTTAGGTAATAGATGGAAGTAGGTCCATGATGTTTTACTGGTTAAGAAAATGGAGTGGTCGGTGTTTACATCTAACACATCTTTGTGTTAGATGTAAACATGAATAAAGAGATGCGTAGACTAGACAAAGAGTTTGAAATTTTCTGTAACCGGAGAAAGTCCTAAACTGGTAAGTGAAAAATTAAAGGTATAATTGTTAATGGAATTCTTTTAGGCGGAGAAATGAATGTAGGAATTGATGTGGTTAGATGCAGTGATTGGTTTTCATGTTTGCTTGAGGACAGATGAGATGGAAAGAAGTAGAAAACCTATAGGAAAGGATGAGGCATTGAGGCATTAATTACAGATGGGAAGCGTGGCAGTGAAGAGTGGCTGGGTTAGGCAGACTCTCCAGGTAACTACTAATAAGCCCTTGCTTAGGCATATGGCTCAACAGTAGAAGATAAAGCAAGATTATACTCTTGTAGTTTCCGGGAGAGCGAATCGCATCCATCATTATTCTGTTTCCAACACATCTGCTCCTGTTCATGTGTAGAGACACCCTTTCCGGGTGTCAGGCATTGCACAAGTCTAGTTGATCGTTCAAAAATATATTTAGGTAGTTTTACCAAAACTAAAACATGAGCTCGTTGTGGTAAATTGGTATTTATCTTAATAGCCTGTTTGAATGTTTAACTACGTTGTGTGCTTGTCGTTAGCGAATGGTTGCTTTCTGTTTGTGCCGCATTTGTTTACTATTGACGTTCCCAGTGTACCTTACATTCTGTTGGCTTTTGTAATGGTTTGTGTTGGGATCTTAGCTGAATAAAGCCTTGAATATACATTGAGCTTTTTTATCATAATCGTAAACTTCACAAAAAGAATAAAAAAGCAAGTGGAAGATAGTGGGTATGCGCTGTTTGCTGTTTCAATATCTGCTTCGCTACCTCGTGAGAGACATTGCCAACGCCTATGTTGTTGATATGTTATTTGATAAACAGTAAATAACAGAACTTAAAAACAACTTGGCGCTCAGAATCCACTGGAAAATCAACCACAATATGAATGTCATTTAACCATTGGAGTTACTGAACACCTCGATGTGAAGTTAAGCATTCATAGTAGTAGCAAAAACCACCACGACATGAGGAACAACAACAAATTAGCATAATATGAAGTAAACAGACAATGAAAGCGCAATCTTAGCCCACTTCAAAGACAACTTTGTCTTTGGAAGCATCCAGGTCGATATATAAAGAGTAGATTCAAATATTACATTCCGGTATAACAAAATTAAGTTCACTTCACAATAAGTTGTGGTAATAACTTTTTATTTTTTTTTATTTAAGTAATGATATCACACTGAGGATGGAGGTATTCATCTATTTTATCAAATGCACAAGGGGGTTGTTGCCCAAGATTTTATGGTCCATTTTTACCAATCTAAAATTAACTGTGAAGAAAATGTTTTTTGTTAAGCTGAAAGTGGGCATCTTTTATCAAATGCAAGGGTGTTGCAGATTAATGGTCATTTACAATCTAAATTAACTTGAGAAAATGTTTGTAGATGAAAGTGCAAAATCCTAAAAATACAAATTACCACCGAACGTTTTACTGGGAAATTAATTGGTTTTGTCACTTTTTTTTTAAAATTTTATTTTATCTATTTATTAATTTTTTTGCTTATGCATGTTCATCAAAATAATCCCACTCCATTTTCCCTCACACACAAATATCTAAATCACAATTCTTTTCATCTTCAGTTACTAAACTATCAATCTTAGAAAATAAAAGAAAACTGAATTATTCTTACGATAGCAGAACACAAATCACCGAGATACATTACTAAAGCCGGTGTAAATAATGGGGAAAATTACCCCACATTCTAAATATCGAAGTTCACTTCGTTCCTTAAGCAACTCCAGTAAAACTTCAATACGCGGAATGATAATTGTTTTGCTTTTTCCTTTCTCATTATAGGGAGTCGTTTCCCCGTGAAAGGATATTAAACTTCTTTTATAAGAGATCCCATTTATCAATTTACTTATTTTCATGATGGCTCATTATCATACAAATACTATTATGCATGTATCCCTAACATTTTTTTTTCTCTGGAATTTTTTTTTTTTCTTTACTTTCTCAACTCGTCCATCTCTTTGTTTAGTTTCGCAGCCTGCGAATACATATGCTAGCATCCTTTGTCTCTATAACACCATTTCTGTTTTTTTTTTTTTTTTTTTTTTTTTCAAATCCTATTATCATTCGCCTTCTTCTTCTTCTTCTCCAGAGAATCCTTCCTTCACGGCAAACCTCGCATCTCCCTTTGCCATCTCCCCACCAGCAGCTGCCGTCGCTTTCTTCTGGCGTCGCCTCTGTTCTTGAAGGCGGTTTTGGCGACTGCCTCTGATAGCTATAGCGCTCGTGCTGTTTCTGCCGCTCCAAGTTTTTGCCAGAGTTCTTTCTCTCGCTTCTGGCTCTGACTTCCTTTAACTTGAGTGTCTTATTTTGTTTAGTTGGGCCAATTACACCTCAGCCATATCCACTGACCCACTGACTCGGTCTTGCGCGCTTAGCAGAGAGACAATCGTTTATTCAAGCGTAAATTCAATGTGATATTCATAGTAAAGATAATGGTTACTTATGAAAATTTTTTCCTATATATATAAATACATATATGCTAGCATTAAGCCACAACTGTCCTTTATATCTCAATGGCTCTACCTCGGAAATAATACATTTTCATATATGTTAGCCGAAGGGTTAGCATTTTTTCGATTGATAATAATTTCGTCCTTTCATGGATTAGAACTACCGCATAGAGGAGAAATCAGGACTCCAGTGACGTCCAAAGCAACTTGTTGGCCTGGTCTTTTAAAATGATCACTGAAGTCCTGCTTTCTCTTCTATGCGTTGGTTCGAACCCCCAAGAGGACGAAATGAATATCAATTAAAAAAAATTTCCATTGGTTAACAAATATGGAAATATTTTATTTCAAAGGGAGGGAGAATTGGATATTAAAGGACATTTGTAGCTTAATGATTGCACATGAATCACGGTGATGTGATAAAAACACACACACACACATACACACACACACACACACACACACTCACAGACACACACACACACACACACATATATATATATATATATATATATATATATATATATATATATATATATATATATATATATAATTTTATGGATTTATCACGTTCCAAACTTTCGTGATTCAGTTATATATATATATATATATATATATAATATATATATATATATATATATATATATATATATATATATATATGCGGTAGTTCTAATCCATGAAAAGACGAAATGATTATTATATATATCTATATATATATATATATATAATATAATATATATATATATATATATATTTAAATATAAAATATATAACTGAATCACGAAAGTTTGGAACGTGATAAATCCATAAATAAAGGTATAAGCCACGAGGGACTCCTAAGTAAAGGACGTTGAACGTCGAAAGATCTTGCGGAAACTCCGTTGTTATTTTTCCTTCGTGGCTTATACCCACCCCATATACTATATATATATATATATATATATATATAGATATATATATATATATATATAATATATATATAGTAATATATATTGTTAAGGATTCAGGCCTTCCGCGATTTTAGAATAAAATATCCTATCATAAATAAAAGCCAACCAAAGCAAACGAAGGTGTTCAGAGGTACTCCTCCCGCCATAGAAGCAGGAAACGCTTCAGTCTTCTTGATCACCCCCTTCTGTCATTATTTACCTCCCTATTTGTCAGTCTTAATCACTTGTTTGTTCAACTTTCTTCCTGGACAAAATTCCTCGGTTTCAGATCAGACCAGCCCAGACGAGATTGAATTGGCTGCCGACTCAGCCACGTGACCTGAGAAAGGGGTCAGACCATGACCTGGGAAAGAAAAGCCAATCAGATGCAGGCATAGAGCAAAAGAGTCGACAGTTCTCCGAGAACAGAGAAAGACT
>NC_087201.1:29635778-29658278 GCF_015104395.2 Macrobrachium nipponense | reverse complement strand
TACCTGCAACAACAGGGAAGAAGATCAATAAACGATTATACCTCAGACTAAAATATGAAAAATTGGAAATACGCAAGTTCATGGGATTACAAGTAACTATGCCCGAGTAACAGATGTGGGAATCTGTGACTTGACCAGGATGTGCAAGACATTTGTGGATGAAGGAAGGATCCCAGATCAGCGGGTACAGGGAATAATTATTTCTTTTGTATAAGCTTAAATGCATCAGAGGACACTAAAACTTCAAGGGCATATACCAGTCGAGAGGACCGGGATTCAAATCCTGGCCCCCACTGGTGGTTTGGGGATAAAGCCATTGCAAAATCCCAGTGTCCGTCAACATAGTGGTCTGAAACCTTGGGAGGATTAGTAGGAGAATAGGCACCAACCCTCAGGCTGGTGGGGTTAAACAGTTGGCCTATAGACAAACTGGTCACGTTTTTTAGGCATCAGAATATGTGCCCCACTGGCTGTCGGCCTGAGACTCACAGAACCAAGGAGGACTTATTAAGAAAGTGATATGGAAGGAATTTGGCTGAGAATGAAAGGCAAATGATAGAAAGTTTGGTAGGGAAGTATATTGTGGATATAGATAAGGAAGAAAGTATGTTGGCCAACTGTTTGTAATGAAAAAAAAAATGCTGCAATATTGCTAGAAATTAAATTTGTAGATGCCACCTATACATAAATATTTGACTGCCACCTTATGTAAATATATGACTAATATAGAAGTAAAATGTCTAGAATAAGAATATTTATAAATTCAACAAACTTTATGAGCAATGTATGCTATCATTATAGTGCTTATCTTTTGTGGTGGACATGTCTTGTTCGATTTTCCAGCCAATATCGCCTTCCCACACAGTGCCACTTTGGCACTGAAACCCATCCACAACAAATCATCCAGAGTAGTTGATATACTGAACCCTTAGCAACTCAGAAAAATGGCCACATATGAGGAGGCAGTCGCTACCTATGAGCAGACAGGACAGAAAGCATGGTAAAATAGTGGATGAATGTAAGGTTTCAAAGATGCCCTTGGCACCCATTGGCTGAGGTTGCCAGTTGAAGGGCCTATCTTTGTGGTGCCTCCTAGAAGCAGGCCTCACCATCATCAGGTCTCCGCTTTCAAAGACACCCACAGAAAAATCTCCCTTATACTGAAAGACCAAGTACCAGCCTAGGTTAATCAACCCAACGAAAACAAAAACCTACGCAAGTGTAGACAGGCAAAGGACAAAACTCCCAATTGTCCAGTTGAGGGTTATCAACCCCAAAAAGTAGGCTCAGTACCTTTAGAGTAGTTGATTTCCTTCCTGGAGTCCAATATCTCTTCCTAGGACAGGGATGCACTAAAGCAACCCCCACACCCTTGATCCCCCTTAAAGACAATAGTCTCTTCACTACACAACTTTCTACTTACGTTATCTGTAACCAGACTCTTGGATAAAAGGATATTCAAACTACTCAAATACCTTAATGCTATATTTCCTAATATATAACACTTAAAAACCAATAACCAAGCAAACCCAATAACAAAAATAAACCCACAACCTAACATAAGCAACTCGCCTAAGATTATACGATATATTCAGTTGGCTTTATAGGCAAATAGTGCCTCCAGCACTCCACACTAGTGGCACTTGAGCCACAGTACCGTGACGAACGGTACTTCTACGTAAATCTGTATGATCTGCAGTGAATCTCTCGATCCAAATTCGTTCCAGTCGTCAACTTCAGGAATATCAATCCTCCAAGAACGATTCCACTCTCAATTCCAAGGTCCAGCCATAGTCGTCGTCATCAATATCAATCTTATATCCTTGGTCACAATCTTCTATAATAAAGGTTCGTTCCGAGTCGTCAACATCAATCGTACAATCATCCAAGAACAATCCAATCCGTAATCTAATTCCATGCAATAGTCTGCAATCCAATGCTAGATGCCGTGAGATAAGGGGACAATAACTCCTTATCTACAGCTTAGGTGGCGAGCACTGTATATAGAGGAAGGTTAAGGAGGAACTGTGGTCCTGTAAAGAAACGTTACTAACATTCAAAACTATCTCTCTCTCTCTCTCTCTCTCTCTCTCTCTCTCTCTCTCACACACACACTAACTGAAGAATTTGCAACATAGAAAATTCAATCCTCCACACGGACTCAGGTCCTTTTACAGCCGAGGGGTCCTGTCCCTCCTAATCCCCCATCAGACGTTTCGGTTCAGTCCAACCCTGACATCGAGCTTCAGCCAGGGGTCTACACCTGCTCCAGAGCCACATTCTAAGGGCTGGACTCCCTAGGAAACACTTCTGTGCTTTGTGCAGCATGCACAGGTAATACCAAATGCCACTAGGCCCGCTCCATTGTAGACAAAATCCACAATTGAGTGCCTCTGCGACTCAATACAGTATGAACTAATGGAGGAGCTTTCCATGTTACTCTCCCAGATGATGATTCAACCTGGGTCAATTGGTTGTTATATGCCCTGGATGATAAAGAGGCCAAGGGCTCTATTATTGAACGGGATGCACTACTTGAGGACACCCAAATGAATGAGGATGAAGGAATGACTTTTGAGTGGGTGGATGGCATCACCTAAACGATACCCACCCACCTCCTGAGGGTAAGAACAGTCCACAACCAGACTGGCCAAATAACAATGAAGCAGTGCTGCCTAGAAGATGTAGAAAGACTTCCCAGATGGTACCACCTCATACTAGACCATGACCTACTGACAGACTATTACCCATGAACAATCACCTCCAGCAGATGAGCTAGTACCTTGCCTCGAGTCACTGCCTCTGCCTGACCTATGTAGTGCTCCATCCCATTCAGTCGTTGAGCCCTTCCCAGATATTTAGATTTTGGCCACTTGAACCATCACCTGAGTTTGACATCTGGCACTATTGACACCGAGGTCGCTGACATCACCCCTGCAATCCCTGTGCCTGAGCCTGCTTCAGTGATATTACTGTTGATTTATCAAGTGATCGTATGCATGCCTTTCTCAACTGCAAAAAGGAGTGCTTGCCACTGTGGACCCCTCTGCCATGACTGCATGCTTGTTGCTTACACTGAAATTTTAAAATGTATCCTTATAAGCAGTACTACTGAAGTTTAATCCCTGGCACTCAGTTAACACCCTTTATTCATTTTATGTGCTGTTGCAGGACTACGAGTGGCCTGCATTATTCCTCCTTGTCTTTTGATTTTGTATTGTAAATAATGTGTAATTTAGTTATCCTGAGGTATATTTCCAGAATCCATCAAAAGTAAGGCCTTAAACCCTTGTTCCTTCTCATGGTATTTTACCTTTGTAGATGAATGGTCACATCAACATCTTTCTGGTAAGGTTAATAAAGCCCCACCTTCAAGGGTGTAATATACACATATCTATATATATATATATATATATACTATATATATATATATATATATAGATATATATATATAGAATGAATATATATACCCCCCATATAATTTTGAATAACTTGATCACGAAGTATATAAAACGTGATGCTATGTATAAATAAAGGTTTTTGCCACAAAGGTAAAAATGAAAAAGAGAGATAGCCTAGTACTTTCGGTCTTGTTCCGACCCTTCACTAAGGCAAACTGATTTTACAGAGGAAAACATAGTCAAAAGAACGGAAGCTTAATATCCAAACTGACACTACAAGATTAGCATAAGGTTTGATTTCACTCTACAGAAACGAGAAACGCCTGAGGGTAGCTACACCTTGGAGGATACACACGCGGTAAACAGGTTATTCTTCCAGAAAACAGTACATTTTGAAAAAAACAAAGGAGCATGTTCTAACTGAATACATATGCTGCTTAATACGTACACATAAGTTTTTACTTGACTGACCAACGTAAAACAATGGGCAATCCTTGCAAGGAACTTTGTAAATGATGTTGTTATTTGTACGGAACTATTCTTAATTAGCATATCTTTAATGGTATTGTTATAAGAGAACACTACATTAACATATATATAAATTGCATGCTGTGAAATTTCATAATAAAAGCGACATCGACATCCAAAAAGGCAGACATAAATAGCTTTTTGGGGATAAAGGCATTACGTATCATAAAAGTTAGGCTTACCCTAGTGTTACTATGTGTCATATACTCTGTTTGATTTATTATTATTATTATTAGAAGTAGTATAAAAAATAAACACGATTCAGAAGGAGATTGTACTCAACACAAGAATGAACGATAACACGTAAATAACAAAACTATTAGGATAAATTGCCTATATAACCATCCCTGTAAAAGAATGAGGCAAGCTCTGAGGATCAATATAACGTCTAAAAAAGTAATTTACTGCAGCACTCGCCATTAGGCTTCATGTGGCTTAAGGTGTAATAGTTCTCATTAAGCCATGTTATCTGTCTTCATCTTTCTCTGGCTAATTCACTTCGCCGAACAATTTACAGACCCGTGGAGAAATAATCGTTCTTAGAACTCTCCTACCAATTTTACTGTACGTCTTTTTCGTGTTTTCCGTGGAGAAGATAACTAAAACAAGTCTCTCTCTCTCTCTCTCTCTCTCTCTCTCTCTCTCTCTCTCTCTCTGTATATATATATATATATATATATATATTATATATATATATATATATATATATATATATATATATATATATTCTCTTTATATATGTGTGTGTGCCTTCGTATACAACTAAAACGGTATCGTTTAAAGATTTATCTAAAAATGTTTTACTTTAAATGAGCGTGAATAAATTCCGTGGAAAGAAAAGAGAAACATCAATAAAAATCAAATAATCTCCTATGGACACTCTTCAGGAAACCTTGATGAATGTTTAATTAATCCTTGAAATGGTAACCACGACTTTAAAAGCCATCCTTGTCTGCACAATGAGAAAGTGGCTTGAGTAAAAGCTGAATGATGGAGTAGAGGGACTTATACTTCTTCAGGGATAATATATAAATCACTATCAAACTTCCCGATGCTATCGAAAATCATCGAAGCAACAAAGCACCAAGAGCCATTTGAATTTCTCTGAAGTTAAATTAACTTTCAGAAAGAAAAAACAAAACTGAAACAAAATTGTATTCAACTTATTCTCTTGAAATGGTTTCGTGGTTAATTGATTGTCAGCGCTTTTAAAATGTTTGTTGACATGAGACGCAAAGTGCTCTATATTAAATCAAGGGAAAAATAAAACAGTGTGAAAGGGTTAGTATTCCAGAGAGAAACATTTAAAATTTAGATACCTCAAAAATATTTATTGATATCTATGACATCACAGCATTGGAATTTTGTTTTGCAAATGACGCAAAGCTTACTTAATTAACCATCCCCCATGAAATGGTAACGGTGTCTGTTGATGGGCAAGAAGAGACCCGAGGTCCAAACCTGACCTGCAAATCACTTTCTCCCTTTCACACCTTACCGTCTTCTTGGCATCGCATTTCCTAAATAGGAAAAAACTTACGAGCTGCTTGCGAGAAAGAGCCCGTGCTGCCGTAAAGCCAGCTCAATCATAAGTAACAAGGCATGATCGATCCCAGCTTGTCGTGCCGCGTGCTAAAATCTACCGTTAAATAGAGCGTTGCTTCACCAAAATTAAAATCAATACGCTATATCTTATTAGAAATAATAGTTCTGCGGTGTCTAACATGCACACTATTCATTTTTTACACTTTCATTCTAATAAATGAATCACAAATATCCTACTCTAGAATTCTTGTATCTTTAACTCAACGCGAAACACCTTTTTCAGATCTTTTTAGGCTTTTCCATTGGGCTTTTCTATCCCCCCAACAACAACAACATCAAGAACAACAACAGGAACAACAACAACAAAGTAGTTCGTAAGCTTACTCCCCTAGTAAGCGAAAAGTGAAAATAGGGGCTGGAATCAGGTACATGTGATTTCATAACTGTGGGCATTACATGAAATCTTTCGGAGACTTCCATCACCAGGAACAAAATTAATACAGAATAGTAACGCCAAGAAGAAGCAAAGCTATTGAGCTACCTATTATGAATCACACAGTAACCAAAGCTCTATAAGATGCCTGATAAACAAAAGAGAAACTTATCAAAAAACAGTTGCAGCAGAGAAAAGGAAGTTTGTTGCATATGTTTCTATTAACTGTGAAAATATTAAAAGCGTTCCGGTAAGGTTTGCTCTGCCATTCCATTTACAAGTATCCCTGTTCTAATGTCTTGCTGTCTTTTACAAAGAATCCCCTTTACCTATTTCATAAAATACAATCTCCTTGCTTTTAGGATCACTGCATTAATCAGTGGATTAAAAATTCATAGTAATGCCCTGCCCCAGATTATTCATCTGAGACTTCCACGTGTCAAATAATTCCACTGTAGACTTCTACAAAGTTTATTTCCACACTTATCTTCATGCATATTCAACAGTATTTTTGTTGCATTGATACCTGTCCAAAGTAAAATCTACTTAGTGGAAAAATACAAAAATCTTTTCCTGTAACATTACACACTAGCCCTTGCACGCACAAACATACATGCACACTCACACACACACGCACGCACACACACACACACACACACACACACTATATATATATATATATATATATATATATATATATATATATATATATATATAATAACGTGGTGACTCTCGGCCCTCAGGCCTTCCAAGATTCTCACTCTTTTTGCGATGACAGGCATATGGATTTTTGTTCCAGTTTCTTTTAACAAAGGATTCATTTCTATTAATGTATTTAGCCATCCAGGACACACACATATATATATATATATATATATATTATATATAGATATATATATCTATAAGATATATATATATATATATATCTATATAATATATTATAAATATATATATATATAGTATATATATACATATACATATATACTATCATATATATACATATATAATATATGTATATATATATACATATGTAAATATATGATATATATATATATATATAGAAATATATATATATATATATAGTATATAATATACATTATATATATATATATATATATATATATATGTATATATATATACATATGTATATATATATACATAATATATATATATATATATATAGTATATATATATACATATATATATATATATAGTATAGATATATAGTATATATCTAATATAAAAAATTATATATATATATATAGATATATATATATATATAATATATATATATATATATATATATGATTTATATATTATATATATATATATTATGTTAGGCCCCCCGCCTACAGAACAAATGGAAAGTTATGAAGTTTCTGCTATAGCCTACCTCTAAGTACATTATATTAAGTTTCTATTAAGCTATTTTTCATTTTACATTTCTTGTATTTTCAGACTAAGTGACGGAGTTAGATACAGCCATGGCTAATGACTGAGGAAATCAGATGGATTGACCGAACCTGGGCTATAACCTTCAGAGAGGCCAGGGATGCTGGCACATCCTTCATTTCATGTTCTTGGATAGCTAAATACATTAAAAGAGATGAATCCTTGATTAAAAGAAACTGGAACAAAAATCCATATGCCTGTCATCGCGAAGAGTGAGAATCTTGGAAGGCCTGAAGTCCTTTCTCAGGAGTCAGTGGGTAGACAAAGAAAGTCTTAACGTAAATTGGCGCTTGAACTAGAAACAAAAAAGGGGAAAGAAGAGAATTTATAGTGCTGTATATCGTAAATAAAAAGAATCTGGTATCAAGCCATTTCATGTTATCAGCAAGCCCAACATCACTTAGCAACAGAGAGAAGACCGTGCATGGTTTTGTGGTTCATTTCTTAAAGATTGGGATGAAGCTGACGTTTTCCATGTTGCCGCATCAGATGAATTCTTCTTTTACACAGTCAGGAAGCCAAATCATAAAAATGACATCATTTGGGCTGCAATGTTGGATGATATCAGCAATGATGTGCTCTATTGCCAAGTTGTGAAATTTCCTGAATGTGTGGGATTTTTCTCTGTTTCACAGCCAAATGGTTAATGTGGATCATCAAAGAAAAAGTACAGTCATGGAATGGCGAATACTTCAGAGAAATTGTGCTTACTGGTGGACTATTTCCTTTCCTAAAAATTTGTTTATCTGTTGAAGAAGTCACATTTTTGCATGATAAGGCACCATGTTTCAAGGCTCTTCAGACACAGAAGCTGGTATCGATTTCTTCTCGTAAAGTGACTTTCCAGGTAGCTCCCCTGACTCTAATGTGTGTGAAAACATTGGTTAAAGGATTGTGTTGAAGCACGCACATTGAACTATGATGGTATACCAAGATTCAATGACCTGTGAAGAGAGGTGACCAAAGTACTCAGGGAAATGGAGTTTGAGTCGCAGCTGTTTTGCAATTTGCTGAAATTATATACCCCTCAAGAATGCAGGCTGTGGTACAGGCAGATGGAAGCCACACAAAATATTAAATACTCAGAGAGAAACTTAAATAAATACCTGTTCCGAATTCCTTTTGTTTTTGTCCATATCAATTTTAGTTTATGCTGTAGAGGGGCGGTGGGGGCTGAGATTTTGAAACACCCTGTATATATATATATATATATATATATATATATATATATATATATATATATATATATATGTGTGTGTGTGTGTGTGTTGCGTATGTACATATGTATATCATTGTTGTTCTGGTAGTTGATTACTCTATCCCTTTACTACCTCAACCCTTGTCAAAAATAACAAGCTACGAAGTGACTTGGGAGAGATTTGGCAAGAAAATCATTTGTAGGTAATTGGGTAATAGGTAAGAAAGGAGACAGAACCAATTTCAAGAGAAATCAGCAAGAGACGTTGAGATCAAGCGTTTGCGAAACAAAACGCATTGCGAATGAAGTAATCAGGGAGTCTGGAAGCAAAGACAGTTGATATTAGGAACAGTTGATCTTTAAAGATGGATGAACCGACTAGATGTGGGAAAAAAATCATGTAATATTGATTTTTCAAACAGTTCTAAAAAGATTAATCATTTATCTTCTAAAAATAAGAAAAACTAACGCATAATAATAGAAGACAATGAATACGAACTAACGATGATCTAGAAATCAAAGGGTGAAATCCAATAGTATTGTCCAAACTGAAACCAAAGGCAGAGGTGAGATTCGAGGATGTAACTGATGCCGGCCAAAAGGGTTGATGCAGCTTCGGTCTAATTGGAAGGTCAAGGGGAAGGAAGGTCTATACTATACTTCTTTGTTCCGTGGTCGGAGGTTTGCTTTATTCTTGCTCCGAATCTTCACCTAGAACGCCGAATTTTGGCAAGTACAATGCCCAGTTCGAATAAGATTGTATCGAGCGAGATTCTTCTTTGAGAGTTACAAGGAGTTACAAGGATTTGGACGTCTCAAAGTCTTATTACTAGTCCATCCGAGGAGACATCGTGTGCTCACTTATCTCTAGAAGCAGGTTTTATTATTCATTCATAGTATCCTTTTGATTTTGTCTAGTTTTCCTTTGAACTTCTGGTGGGTGAGAGAGAGAGAGAGAGAGAGAGAGAGAGAGAGAGAGAGAGAGAGATAGAGAGAGAAGAGAGGAAGAAAGTAGGGAATGGTTTTAAGTCAACAATTTTTGGGGGAATCCACTTCCTTGACGATGAAAACGAAGAATAAATTATGAAAAAATAAAAAAAAATCAAAGTGGGAAGAATAGGTCTTCAAAGAGTCAAATTTGCGGGGTAGGTGTTTTATATTTACCAACAGACCCGATGTTAATCATTTATGCTCACAATCAGTGAAATCTTTACTTCATAGATTTACAGACTCGTTACCCACAGATATCAAGTTGAGGGAAAGATGTATTTGGGTGGATATATATTTTTTCATCTATATTAAAAAGAAAGTTTTGAAAACGCGTAAAAAGAAAGAAAAAAAATGCTCGGAGATACAAGAAGCTGGTATGTCTGATTAGACAGATATTAGCAAATGAGAGCGAGGAAGCTGAGCTCTAATTAGGCAGTAAAATGGAATTATCGTTTCTTTTTATATCGTGGACTCTCTTTATTTCTCCGCTGGCAGGTTTCTCGCTTTTCGCAACGTAATTATGCCAGAGAGAGAGAGAGAGAGAGAGAGAGAGGAGAGAGAGAGAGAGAGTTTTTTAATACGTAGGATTAGTAAGAAGTTTTGTAAAGCCTCCATGCTATGCAATTCTTATTAAAGAGAAATTTTGTTTTGGAGAATAAAGAACAGACATGATATATTTTTGCTTAATAGGGGAGTAAACCTACCAAACAACTTCGTTGTTGTTGTTCTTTTTTTGTTCTTGTTGGGGGCTAGGAAAGCCCTATGGAAAAGCCTACAAAAGGTCTGAAAAAGGTGCTTTGCGTTGAGTTAAAAGATGCAGGAATCTTTCAATGGTATATTTATGATTTCTTTTTTAGAATGGAGATGTGTAAGATAAATAATGTTCATGATGAACAGTACAGAACAATTATTCCCAATAAAATGTAGAGTATTTATTTTAATTTTCGTTGGTGAAACAACGCTCTATTTGACGGTAGATTTTAGCACGCGCACGAGTAAGCTGGGTGTCGGATCACACCTTGTTTACAAAGAAAATAAGTACACTAGAGCTCTACATAAGCTCCTTTTCTCGTTTAACAATTTACTTTAAAATGAGCACGAGGAAAACCAGGTCATATTGTCTTTCTGCTGTTTAATTGTATTTTCCCCACGTTACTTATTACTAATAAAACACCAAATAATTTGAAGTTAATACGAAAACAAATTTATTACAGAGTGTACTTTCAAGTTCCAGGAATTCCAATGCATATTCATCTCTCTTCATTTGTGACCGAAATGAAGAATGTGCAGTTTTATGTGGCAAATTGAGAACGAATTTTATTACGGTACTTACTCTCCGAATATATAAGGTAAAGAGTATTCGTTCTTCGTAGAACAGCCTCCAGTAATATACCTGGACATAAACTTCGAGTTTTTCTGCGTCTAGGTCTCATTAGCATCATGCTCACTGGATAATATATATATATATATATATATATATATATATATATATATATATATATAATATATATATATATATATATATGATATATATATATATATAATATATATATATATATATATATGTATATGTATATATATATATATATATATATATATATATATATATATATATATATATATATATATATATATATATATACATATATATATATATATATATATATATATATATATATATATATATACATACATACTATATATATATATATATATATATATATATATATATATATATATATATATATATATATATATATATATATATATATATATATATATATATATATATATATATATATATATATATATATATATATATATATATATATATGGTGTCCATAAAGTGCAAGTACCATTACAACTATTTATTGCTTGTAATGGTACTGGGACTTTATGGACACCCTGTATATATTAGTCACAATTTATAGCAGGGTCGGCCGCTCAAGTCTACATTCTCCATCCATTTGGATTCCTTGCATCTTCTTCCCCAAGTCCCACCTCACCCATATCCCTCCTCAGCACATCCATCCATCTGATCCCCTGACGACCCAAACTCCCCCTCACCCCCGAATTATGGGCATGCTCTTATAGCTCTCTTGATTGGTTCCACCTCCTCTCTTCTTTACATTACACGTACCACAAATTGTTCTTATAATATCTTGACTCTCCCTCCTTTCCAGTAGTGATAGTCCAGCAATCCATCTCACCACCATCCTCATCTCGGTTCTTTCCGACAGTCCCTCCTCTTTCCTCTTAAGTGCCCAAGTTTCTGCACCATATAATAGTAAAACAACTCCAGTCATTGTTCTGCTTTAGCACTGTACAATCTTCCACTCGCATGTTTTCTTCTTCGTGTCCTTCTCTATTACTAATCATTAGCTATGTCTTTATAATAGTCACTTTCAATCCTTTCCTTTCTAGGGCTCCTTTCCGTGCTAAAATCCTTTATTGGAGTTCTTCTTCTGTCTTCTATAATGAATAACCCATCAGCAAGCATCAGTTCCCACAGTTCTTCGTTGTTCCTTAATACTCATGTCAGTGTGTCTACTCTATGACGACGAGGAACAAGAATGAGCTCAGAGCTTATCCAAGATGGAGGCCAACCTCCACAGGGAATGCCTCAGTCTCCCCATATTTCGTTCACACAGTGGTTCTTGCCCCCTCTTATTACACCATCTTAACTAACCTCACCAACTTCCTGGTACTCCTCTCTTTGTCAACCACCAGGAGACTAAGCTTCTTGGTACCCTGGCATATATATATATATATATATATATATATATATATATATATATATATATATATATATATAATATATATATATATATATATGTATAGTATATATATATATATATATATATATATATACATATATATATATATATATATATAATATATATATATACATATATACATATATATATATATATATATATATATATATATATATATATATATATATATATATATATATACATACATATATACATATATATATATATATATATATAATATACATATATATATATATATATATATATATATATATATATATATATATCTACACAGATATTTATATATCCACAGACACCTTTTTCATATTTGTCAGCACATATTTTTCGAGTCGTGAAAAATTGTGAATTATACTAAGGCAGTCGGTAGCGCTTCCCGTAATGGCAGAAACTTGTTCATGCGAGGTGTCCATTTTACTCCTGACTGAGCTCACACAATTAAAGCGTTGCATTAGCAGTATCGACATTCGCCCAGGAAAAGATTTCCCGCACGATTGTAGAGCACGCTGCAGTTTCTTGTTAAGAGCGCATGGAATGTCAGCATTTTATTTCATTTACGGGCTTTGAAATTTAGCCGGGCGTGTAATTATGAGGTGATATCGAGTTCCGAAGACAGGATTTAGAAATAAGGGCTATTTTAATATATTTCTTATATTATACAAGACTTCAATAATCTTTCCCTTCTAATATTTCACGATAATTGTATAAACCTGGCGCATTCATTATGCCGTAATTCAACTATAAATCGTTTCGTTTAATATGTTATTTAAGTGTATAATGCACATTTGATTCGAATGTCTGAATACATGGCGGAAATATTGTGCGCTTACGAAATGGAAAGAATTCATAATAATAATAATAATAATAATAATAATAATAATAATAATAATAATAATATAATAATAATAAAAATAAAAATAATATAGTGAGAAAAGTGATGGACTCCAAAGGAGGCAGGATGCAACCCGGAACCCCAAACTATTATTATTATTATTATTATTATTATTATTATTATTATTATTATTTATTATTATTATTATTATTTTATTATTATTATTATTATTAATTATTATTTTAATATTATTATCATTATTATTATTATTATTATTATTATTATTAATTTTAAGATTATATTACAACAGAGTTGTATGTATTTAACATATTCAGATATAGATGTAGGATATTAAAAAGGAACTCATCTTTATCCAAGAGCAGGTCACTCCATGTTGACATTACACAAAGCAAATATTGCCAGACAAAACGCATTTTTTTTCGCTGGAGTAATGAATGTTTACAGAGTGGTTACAGTAATGAGAAACGCCATGGACCTCATTTGGGCAAAATAGGAAGTGAAATATTAGGAAAAGATTAGTTCAAAAAAAGAATGAAAAAAACTAACCATTGCGTTATGGGAAAGCTGCGAGCACGATATTTATCTTAGTCCAATTCGATGCTACTGGAGGGTGTTGGGTGTAGCGTGAGTGAGTGTGTGTGTGTGTGATTGGTGGGGTGTACCCCTAAATGCTTCATTAGTTCGTACTGTGAAAGATTGTACTCACTGAGAGATATTGACTTAATATTTTGAATTAGACGAATTATTATCAGCCAGCTTTCAAAAAAGGCAAAACCATTTGTTAAGTGAACGTTGCTTTGGGATATTATATAGCTCAAAAAGAATGAAAACATAGTATTCATTGCCAAGGTATAATACTAAATCTCTCTCTCTCTCTCTCTCTCTCTCTCTCTCTCTCTCTCTCTCTCTCTCTCTCTCTCGTTTACGCTTTTCATTTGTATTTGTTATATTGTTCTCGGAAATATTAATAATAGCTCCAACTTCTAGTGACTATCTTGTTTTAGCATTTATAACAGTTCGAACGTCTAGTTACCGTCTTTTTTTTTTGCACGGTTACCACGAGCAAAATTAAGGGAAATACTTCAGCGTTCCGTTACATTTGTCGTTCCATCCAAAGCGTCAGTAATTTCGAGGTCACTATACTCTGTTTTTTTTCATCTGTCCATCCGCCTGTGGTGTTTTTGTATGGTAACAATGCATCCCAGGCTTTAGATAGTTACGCTAATTGTAAGTTTTAGGTAAATAAAAGGATATCTGGATGTACATTTGTAACTGAAAAGTGTTTTAATAATTTACTGTATGCGAATTACACCGTTAATATTCGAAATAGGATATTATTATAATCGTTGAATGTAAGCTGAATGTAACTATCTAAAGCCCGGAACGCAGTGTTACCATACAAAAACACCACACGGCGAATGGACAGATGAAAAAAAAAAAACAGAGTATAATTCAAAAAAAGTGAAATTTGGACACAATCACATTATGTTTTATATATTGTGATCGTCAGTGCTTAAGGACAGCCTCCATTAATGGCAGCTGCGATGGATTCTTTCAGACTAGAGTTAGAAAGAACACATTAACGATGTATTATAATTTATATCAATTACTCCGGGGAAAAAATAGAGCGTGAAAAGCCTTGTTAAAAGGGAGTTAATTACGGTTTCCGTTCTACAAGATAGTTCAAATGGCGCTCATTTCCTGCACCGTATTCTATACAAATAATTATTATTTTTCCCGAGCTCTCCCTTCCGAAATATTTTAACAAGGGTTTTTGTTTGCCATTAGGCTACTATAACTTTTAAAACCTACAGGGTGTCCATAAAGTCCCAGTACCATTACAGGTATTTATTATTTGCAATGGTACTGGGACTTTATGGACACCCTGTATTTTCTAATGACGTTAATTTACCGATAGTTTTCCACCTATAATCCTTCTCGTAAATCTGTATTTTTACCATATTTGTCTTCATAAAAAAAATCAGACGGTGTTTATTGACTTATATAGTTTTGTGATGAAATACTTTTCATATAGCTTCCATTTACTAATAGTTTTCCCATCAGTAATGATTTTCCCATGGTTTTCATTTATAACAAGGCCTGATCCGACCCTCCAGCTTACTCGTGACGCATGCTATAAATCTAAGGTCGAACAGCGCGTTGTTTCATTACGAAAATTAAAATAAATACACTATATTTTATTACCAATAATTGTACTGCACTGTTTAACATGCACATTATTTTGTTTTTACATTTTCATTCTAATGAGTAAATCATAAATATTCTATCCTGAAATTCCTGTATCTTCAACTCAAGCGCGAAACACCTTTTTATGACCTTTTTAAGGTTCTACATGGCACTTTCTAAACAGCCCCCCCTAACAACAAAGTAGTTTGTAGGATCACTTTCCTCACGTGTTTCCATCTAAAATACCCCTCATATGGCTTTCATTTATCACTAGTTCTCCCACAAAAAAACTTTCAATTAACTCCCATTTACCTCTAGTTTTCCCTTAGAAATACTTCACTCAGCTTTCCACTAACGCAAATACGGTGTTGGCGGGGGAATTCTATAAGGCTTCATTTAAAGATACTTCTCCATTCCCAAATGATGTTTTTTACGAAGTCATTCACGACTAGTTTTTTCTTATAAGATATAGGGTGTCCATAAAGTCCCAGTACCATTACAAGTATCTATTGCTCAGAATGGTACTGGGACTTTATGTACACCATGTACGAGTACATTTGTATAGGTCTAAAGCTAGCTAAGTTTTCCTTTAAAAAAAAACTGCATGCGCCTTTGATTTTCCGACAGTTTATTTTTAAAAATATGAGTAAGTTTATCTATTTTAAATTTTCGTACGACTCATTTACCGCTAGTTTTTTCTTATGTAATGTCTAAAATGAGAATTAAAATCCTCGAAGTTATTGAAGAAATTTTACATTCGTAAAAAAAAAGCTAAAGGTTTGGAAGGGAACTAAAACAAAACAAGTAAAAAATGCGCAATGGAGTTTTTTCTACAAAGTATAATGCTTTATAAAACCAGCAGTTATGAACGGTAGCACTTCAGTTGCTCATCAGATGCAGTAGAGTGATGGCGCGTCCCATGCGTCCGGAAAGCTCTGCCAGATGCACGATCCATGACTGAATTTCACCTTGAATAAAATAAGAACTACTGAGGCTGGAGAGTTGCAAATTGGCATGTGTGACGACTGGAGGGTGGATGATTAAAATACCAATTCACAGCCCTCTAGCCCCGGTAGTTTTTTAAGATCTGGGGGCGGACAGAAAGCGGATACAATGGGTTTCTTTTACAGAAAATGGATTCGGCGTTAAAATACGAAGAAGGATGAATCATTCGTCTTCAGATTCTAACGCTGAAATCTTTTTCATACAATAATTTGCCTGCCTTTGTCGGAATCATATAATCTTTACCAATCTTATTTTTTTAATTCCCTCAAACCTTGACATGTCTTACGAAATTAAAAAATATTCTCAGTATAGCTTCTAAGATTTTTCTCCCCCTCTGTCTAGACACTACAAAAGTCACATAAAAAATTAAAACAGGTACAAGTGATTCAGAAGTTCCCTTTCGTTGGATTTAACACTTTTGTCCATTTCGAAGACGTCGCCTGATTAATGTTAAATTGAGTTGAATATAAAATTTAGGCCAAAGGCCAAGCATTGGGACCTATGAGGTCATCCAGCGCTGAAATGGAAATTGACAGTAAAAGGCTTGAAAGGTGTAACAGGAGGAAAACCTCAAAGCAGTTGTTAGGAGAAGGTGGAAAGTAAGATGCAAGAAAGATTATATGAAAGGAGGTACAATAAAAGGGACGAAAGTAGTTGCTGCTAGGGGCCGAAGGCACGCTGCAAAGAACCCTAAGTAATACCTACAGTGCACCGCATGAGGTAAACTGACGACACCCCCCAAGGGGGATTAATGTTAAGGTTTCCATACAGTTTGGGAATGAGTATACGAGTTGACCTCCTTGATTATACAGTAGTAATCTTCTAATATACGTATGACTGCTGACCTTACAACATATACATTTTCATTGCTTCTTACTTTGTTATATCGATATACAATAAATAACTTTTATGGCAAAAGTTATCTCTGACTTATAACTATTTGCGTCCTTTAACAAATAACGAAGTTCATAGTATTGGCAAAATAAGATAAACTGACGAAAGATACAAGTAAAGAAGGCGCCGAAGGAAATCGAGTTTTCTGTACAGCGCATAGTAACGCTGTATGAGCCGCCGCCAATGAAACTTTCAGCCACGGACTGGTGGTGGCCTGTCCTAGAGCGTTAACGGACTCATAGTCATGGTTACTTTTAAGCTTAAATGAAATTCAAACTACCGAGGCTAGACGGCTGCACTTTGACAAGCTTGATGACTGGAGGGTGGTTGATCAACATACCAATTTGCAGCCCTCTAGCCTCAGTAGTTTTTAAGCTCTCTCTCTCTCTCTCCCTCTCCATCCCTTAAAGAAGTATTTTACCTACATTTCTAAGTTGAAGTCGATGGATATGTGCTAAACAGTGTAGCACTGAAAAAGGCCTGGCGCTCCAGAGGTGGTGTCAGTGAATATGCGACTTCGAACTGAATAGAAGGCTCTGAACTGGTCTTCCAGGCACGTAGGGCTTTTCTGCTCTCTAACTTCTCACGTAACGTTTATAAAAACCACTTGATCTGTGGATTTTTAAAAATTTATCTGAGGCGTCAATAATCTTCCATATTGAGCGTTTCTGCCATCTGTCTTTCTTCATCAATTCCTGCAGTACGCCTTCAGTGGTATACCGAGTATCTTTATGCCCTAAGAATATTCATTCTCCCCCCTCACCTTCACCCTTATACAATGAAAATATCCATTCCTTTGAAACATCCTCATCTCATTGTGCCTTACATAGATTACCAGTCAGTTCCAGTTTCGTCTGATATATAAAGACCCCTATTTTCACTTCTTGACAGCTTAAGGTTTGCCTGCTAAATGACCTACTGTGGTTTATTCACGTTACGTTATTTGATTCATTCTTGTTCTTGCTTGAGACTGTGGTCATAAATTTAATGTTAAAACTCATAAATGTTCCAGAACCAACAAAGTCATCCTGGTGTTCCAAACTCGTCCATACATTTGCCTTTTGTAAATGAACAGTCATTATAAGGTGTCATATCTGAGTGTATTCTTCAAGGTGACTGAAAATCTTTCTTTAATTTAATTATCAGTGTCTGAAATGTTAAGCAATTGCCAAAGTGTAATATGGTGTGGCAGAGAAAAGGTCAGGTTGCTGAAATTGTTTTGAATACATTTTCTGAGTGAAGTGATTCAGGTGGTTAAGTCTGTGCTCTTCAGCACACTCCCTCAATTTCCAGGACTCCAAATTCAGGTGGTCTGTGTAGCATCACATTTTCGTCACAAATCCTTTTAGATACAATAAAGGTTTTTCACCCATTCATTTCTACCTTGAAAGCAGAAGCCTCACTTATGAACTCGTAATTCTCCTTATCATTTTGCCACTATCAATTAATTAGCTTTAACTATTTATAATTCACCAATAATAAAATGCCAATACTTGATCTTTTTGCAAGTTTTGTTTACAGAATAAAGAATTTTTCTTTTTACTTTGTTCTGGGGTAATTTTGGTTACGATAAGATTAATGAGTTCAATATGTGAATATTTTTTTACCGTCATTTCTGAAGGTGAAAACTAAATATCACGCCTCCAGCTGCAATTCATAAAATCCTTTGAATATGAGGCGAAAATTGTATCTCGCCTCCCTCTCTCTCTCTCTCTCTCTCTCTCTCTCTCTCGTCCTCTTCTCTCTCTCTCTCTCTCTCTCTCTCTCTCTTTTAAACTTGGAATTTGGCCAATAATCGAAGCATCTGGCAAAATTTTGCAACTGACTTACTTGCCATACCAATGTGAACGAAGCAGTTTGGGGAACGGCTCAGTAATTACTCTGGACACTAGTGTCCAGGACTAGGGTATTATTCAGTGCCAGGGAAAAAGGCAAAGAATAAAAGGAGGTGGTCCGAAATAAAAGGTGAGGAAATGAACCAATTTTTATTAAAGGTTTGGCCTGATTAGGCTCGATTCTTTTCATCTTCATTTTCTTGAACCAGTTTCTAATTTCATTTGTAAGCAGATGGCGAATAGAAATTTTAAGTGGGGCCCTTTTATAAACTGGACCATGGTCTCACAGCTGCCGATATAGATACCCAGAGACATAAGAGCACGGTCTTTTATTTTCCCTTCCCCTAAAAAAACACACACACAAACACACAAAAAACCTGATTAAACTAATTTTTGATAAACTAAACCAAAAGTATTATTATTTTTATTTCTGGGCCAAATAAAGATTATATGCATCTGAGGAACATCTGGCAATACACAGTAATACCAAATGATTTCGTGTTATTCTCTTATCTTTTAGTGAGTCTTTTTTATATGTTTATTTATCTGTCCGAACCCCATATAGAACCCTACATTTTTCAGTGTAACCTTAATACGTAATTGATTCATTCACATTTTAGAAAATACATTAACTTTAATTACGGTGTGATAACAGGAATAATATCATTAACTGGTATTTTACAAAATAATAAACTAGCTAAGAGTTGCAGTGAAAGGCCCTCCGTTGTATCTCTCTCACTTGTCGCTTCAAATAAGTTTGGCTCTCCTCGCCTTCTCCCAGTCCTTTCTATTACTAATAATTACAGGCTTTGCGTTGAGCAAAACAAAAAGAAAGCAGGTGCTCCTAATAATCAAACAGTGTCTTCAGCAGATGATGTTGAACAGAAAGTATTTCTTCGTTTAATGGGGATGTTAATTTCATTCCGTCCTTGCTCTGCTGGAACCTGTGAATATCTTGCAAACGAACATCTACACGAAGCTAATAATAATTATTTCTGCCTGTTCATATGTTACGGTAGTTACAAAATAAGGATACGCTGTGTTCATTTGTGAACAGTATGCAAACTTCTCCCGTCAGGAATATTGTATTCATATAGGTCAGGTTTGTTGAGTTCCTTATGTGTAAATTAAGTAGTATTCTACTATATGCAACAAATAACGCATGATAAAAAGATAAAATATAAAATTCATTCAAGTAACACTAAAGTCTTTCATCAGAATTTGTGAAGACAATAAATAATAAGTAAAAGAATTGGTCTGTTTTGGATTAGCAAAATTTCGTGAGGGAGTTCATGGAAAAGGTTCAGGGGCACTAAGCATCATTATTGTATAGTTCATAAACCATAGATTCAGAGATCAAAATATATCATTTTGGCCACTAATACCACTTAGTATCAAATTCACTATACCCAGAGAAAGTCTCATACTAAAAGGGATTAAACAAGATATGCATATCTGACTTTGCCAGGATTCGAACTTGGGCCTTTGTTTTAGTACACAGGTAGAGATATTCGACATGACCATGCGTCTTTCAAGTGTGGTCTAAGTTGATAACGACATTTCTAAACAATTTATCGTTGAATTTATGAGCTTACATCTGTGAAAAGATCATATGAAATAATTCATGATTTTCTCTTCCATCCTCAAGAGCATCTTTTATAAAGAGGTAACCAATTGCTTGGGTAAAGTCTCATGGATCCTCATTCTTTTTCCGGAGATAACCCCCAGGGGCCTCGTGCATCAAATTGTGCTAAAAAAAGTCTCCCTTGTGATGTTCTCCAATTTCGGATATTACCAGGAGTTATCTTATGCCAACGTTCAAGTGATACAAGAGCAGATCGAATGGGAGTGCTTTCATTTCCTTAGACTGAAAGCCAGTTGGGTCCAGCTCTTCTTTTTACCTAGTTCGTACTTTAGTTTATTTTCTACGTGGAAACTTCAATATACAACTATACTAGAATATCAAACAGACCTCTTATTTGATGATGAATATATATATATATATATATATATTATATATATATATATATCATATATATATATATATATATATATATATGATTATAATCACTTTAGCACGTGATTCGTTTATCACACATATCACAGGTGAAAAATAATAGACAGGGTGTAGGTCCTGACCGGTTTCGGCTTTATTTTCAAGCCATTGACAAAGGACTGATACATAGTATTAGAATTCACAAGTATATATACAACAGAGACAGTACTGACGAACATACACACATCCGTTTGAGAATGCAGATCCACCCACAGGCAGGTGCCGAGGTAGGAGTTGCTTTCAAAAATCATTTGGCTAAAATTTACAATAAATTCTCAAGGGATACCACCGATTAGGGTACCCACCAGACAACCAGTCCACACCTGACAGGTGTCAGGGAGGCGGTGTTGGACATCTTCATTACCACTACTGCCCCCTTACTGTGTTTACAAATATAATAATCCTAGTTCCGTACATTTCTAATGCTACCCTAAAATTAACAGTTTACAAAGTTTCTTTTGATATTAAAGGATCAGTTTATACATTCCTTGACTGATGTTCATATTATTATTGTAACTTTCTTTTTTAAAACTAGATTCAATGATATTCCTTTCCATTGCATTATTAGAACACATAAGCTTTTTTGCCCCTTCCCAGTTAATAGCATGATTGTTCTCACTAACATGTACAAATATACCACTATTTCCCTGTGCATATCTCACACATTGTTTATGTTGTTCTATTCTTTTTTCTAGTGCTTTCCCCGTTTGACCAACATAAAAGTTGTCATAAGACTTACACGGAATTTTATATCCACATCCTTCAACATTGTCGGGGGAGTTCTTAATAAGTACCTGTTTCATTGTTTTATTTTTAAAAACTACATCAACACCAAAATTCTTCAGGAGATGTGGGATATCTTTCATATTATTATCATAAGGTAGTACAAGCAAATTTTTTTTGTTGTAAGGTTCTTTTTTATTTTGATACATGGTCTTTTTTGCCGCTTCTAATGCATTGTTTAGTACACTATCTGGATATTTAAATTTCTTGCCTTTATTCCGAATCTTATCTATCTCCTCATCTATATATTCTGGGCTACATACCCGTAGTGCTCTTAGAAACAGAGATGCAAACACCATGTTTCTAAGAGCACTACGGGTATGTAGCCCAGAATATTTAGATGAGGAGATAGATAAGATTCGGAATACAGGCAAGAAATTGAAATATCCAGATAGTGTACTAAACAATGCATTAGAAGCGGCAAAAAAAGACCATTACACAACTAAACTTTGTTTGTACTACCTTATAATAATAATATGAAAGATATCCCACATCTCTTGAATAATTTTGGTGTTGATGTAGTTTTTAAAAAAATAAAACAATGA
>NC_087201.1:29583278-29630778 GCF_015104395.2 Macrobrachium nipponense | reverse complement strand
AACATTCTGAGTATATTTTATTTTTTTATTGTAATTTTTAAGTATTTTAATTGCGAATTTCATTGCAGACTGATGATGTGTTGGTGACAACACAAAACGTTTCTTAATAAAACATTTGTACATGACTCGTCTGGTTGGACGCCTCTTTCTTTATATATATATATTATATATGATATATATATATATATATATATATATAATATATATATATATATATATATATATATCTTAAGGCGCTGGTAAGACATGAATATAGACATATATATCAAAATCAGGGGGTTGATAACTTTAGCTCTAGCTGGTTGGAAACAGATGCAAGACAGTGAATTCCTCAAGGTGCTGACATGAGACACAAATCGAAAAACAAAGCCATGTGCGGGATGACGAGAGATATAAAGTAAACCACAGGGAAAGGTTACTTCAGGTTACTTCAGGTCACCGAGTATGTGCACTAGGCGGTCGTGTACATGGGAATAGACTAGTGTGCATATGTTCGTGTGTTCAGTTTACGAGGTTAGTCAACAGTTTTGCACGGGCTATTGGGTAAAAAAATTTTGTGTGCATGGATGATATATTGATTGCAACAGACTCGATTGAGCAACACTTAGAAGTGCTTAAGGAAGTACTTAGGAGACTTAGGTTAGCAGGATTGAAAATTAAGTGTTCCTTTTTGAAGAGGCAAATTACATATTTAGGTCATGTCATATCTAAAGAGGGAGTTAGAGTAAATGATGATAAAGTCAAAGAAATTGCAGATTTTCCTATCCCAAAATCAAAGAAACAAATTAGGTCATTCCTGGGAATGGCGGGGTATTTCCGTAGGATTTTTAAAGGAGTTTCTAACATAGCAGCTCCTTTAACAGATGTGTTGCTGGAAGACATTCAATTTCATTGAGGAGAACCACAACAAGTAGCTTTTCAGAAACTTAAGGATGCGTTAATGAATCCCCCAGTTCTAAAATTTCCAGATTTCAGCAAACCGTTCACATTAGGTGTATGCCTTATGCAAAAATTTGATGGGAAGCTCCATCCCATAGCCTTATATAGTAGGAAATTTAGGATAAAGGGCAGCAATGAAAGACTAATGGCTACTGTAGATAATGGAGCCTTTGCAATAGAATCAAGTTTGGTTAATTTTAAAATGTTACTAATGAGGAACAAAAAAAGCCAAAGTTTTTACAGACCACAAACCATTATTAAATTTTTTGAATAAACCTGATTTGTCACCCAAAAGAGCTCGATGGTTCTTAACTATCAGGGACATCAATGCAAAGATCAGATATATAGAAGACAAGTTAAATGTAATCGCAGATGCACTTAGTAGTTTTTATGATACGGAAGGATTTCAAGTTGGGGTAGTTAGTGATTCTATATAAGTCTCACAGAGCAAAGGCAAGATGAGGATGAAATTTTGGCAGAGACAAAAGGTGCCTCAGAGGAGAATCAGTCAGGAAAGGTTTCAAGTTACCCTTTTCAGGTTTAGAATTAGAAGATAATCTGTTGGTCAGGAAAATGAAATATAAATTAAGGACTAGTGAAAGTAAAGGAGAAACGACACAGATTGTAATTCTGAAAGTCTTAACTCCTATAGTCTATTGCAGGTTTGGTAGTCCACATTTTGGGATAGAAAAACGTATAATGAGGTGCGTGCTAAATATATTTGGAAAAATATGTGGAAAGATGTGGAAACTTTTGTGGAAAAACTGTATAGTGTGCAATGCTTGCAAACCTGCAAGGGTAACTTCTTGCAAATTAGGGTCATATCCAATACCAAGTAAACTTTTTCAGAGAATACATATGAATACCTTAGGAAATTTTTGTGAATCTAAATATGCAAATAAGTACTTGTTGGCAATAATAGATGAACTAACGAGGAGAGAAGAAATGTTTCCACTTGAGCATAAAACGGCCAAAGAAGTAGCTATAGCATCTTTCAATGGGGTCATCTGCAGATATAGCTCACCCGAGGTTTTGTTGACCGACAATGGTAGAGAATTTGTAAACAGGACTTTAGAGTGTTCGTCAGAAGTCATGGGGATACAGAAAGTAACAATTATTCAATACAGACCTGAAGCTTATGGGTTATATGAGCGAGCAAACAGGAAAGTGTTCGAGGTTGTCAGGAAGACTATAGGAGGAAACAATAGAAACTGGGATAGATATATAGATATAGTTAGACATAACATAAATACAATGGTCAGTGATTCCATTAAAATGTCTCCATTCGAAGCATTGTTTGATTGCCAAGCACGAGGCACATTTGATTTGGTAACTATACCTCATCATGGAGAAGATACAATTGAAGCATTAATATCCACAGCAAAGGAGAGACATGCTTGTCTCAGCCGTAATCTCGAGGCATAAGACCCTAGAAATGGTGGAAAGAAGCAACGAGAAATCATTAGATGTTAAAATTGCTATTGGAGATAATGTATTCCCAAAAATCAATGAGAAATGAACTGAATTACAAGTTAGTTCCAAAGTTTGAGGGTCCTTTTAGAGTTATTGAAGAAAAGAAAGGAACAGATTTGTAGTCTTAGATGAAAAGACAGGTCGGTCGAAATTGACACATCAAAGTTGAAGAAGACGCGGAAATTATAAGATGACACTGCGCAGTTGCATTTTTTTTATTTCCAGATTTTGCAAATGGATGACGAAATGTGATTAATCAGTCTTATGCAACATTTTTTTTCATTCTTTTACTATCTTCTTATGATGCGCAAACTGCAGTAATTTGGCGAAAAACCAGAGGTAATTATTATCATAATGAAAAGGTGGTGAAAAATTTGGGAAAATACCGTGGACTTGTGAAATATTATAGGGGACTCTCCTGGTGATGACTTTAGGTGGCGATGATACCTGGCGGTGATTTTTTTTGGTGATTTGATGATACCTGGTGGTGATTTCTTGGTGATTCCTGGTGATGTTGATTTCCTTTTGGTGATGATTTTTGGAGGTTATTTTGGTGTTCAATTTTTTGTGCTATGATTTTTGGTGGTGATCTGTGGTTTTAGGAGCCAATGGGGTGGTTCTTTGTGGTATTATGGCTCTTAGGGGTGGTACTGATGCATTGCATTTTACGGTTCCCCTGGTAAGGCGATATATTCTACTAGGTTATATTCACCAGTGGTTATATTTGGCGGTATATAATTGTTGTGGATAATTTGTGGATTGTAGTTTTCTGTGGTTAATATTCGGAGATCGTGGTTTATATCCCGATGAGGTGATTTTTTGGGTGTTATATACATGTGGCGTTATCCCAAATGGCTTACTTTGAGGTATATCGGTGTTCAAATGGCTTAGGATTTAGCCTGTGGTGGTATATTTCATACTTTTGGTCATATAATAGAGGATCCTTTGAGGACAATTTTAGGTACCCTTGTGTTGATAATGAGGATGTCCTGAGGATAATATTGAGGTTTAATGTGGTTCTGTAGTATCAGTCAAGACTCCCAGGGAGGATTAAATGGATGATTTTGGGACCAATTTGAGGAATGATCACTTCGCGGTTTACGAGTCTGACTAGACAAGTCAATGGTGCAATTTGAGGACTTGTTGAATAAACAGGTGGTTTGGTGCTGACACTGCTGTGGTGTCTCGGATGAGACCAGTCATTGATATTTTCTTTTGGAGTTGATTACTTAGAGGTTTGCACTGTTTTCAGGAATGTTGATGTGATGATGACATTCCTTGGTGAAGAATTTTAAAGGGTTATTCGATACTGATATGTTGCGGCAGCAATTTGTTTGGCGATACAAACTATATTTTGGACTGAGAAAAGTTTAATTATTTTTTTCACATGGGAAACTTGTAATTGGGATTAAGTGGTTTTTATGGTACCTTTGCATAGGATTTCTATTATAGAGAGGAGGTACAATTTATTTTGAGATACGTAATATAGAAGGGATATTCAACATTATGTTTGATGGAGGGTAGCTGTGTAGGCTCTACGTCTACAGGGATTTTGCTGTATAAACATTGTGGGGGTTTTGGTAGTATACTTGTCAGATACGATGGGTGGTCAGGTATAAATATTCTCCCAGTAAGTTTAAAACGGGTCAGTAGTTAAAAACCATGTTTATTTTAGTGAGGAACTTCAGTCTTTAATAATTGACTACGAAATTGGGTATGTTAGTTCATGACAGATTCGTGTGTTAAATAAAGACTTTATCATTTTTTAATATCACATAGACTTGTCGAGGGGTCAGTTAGAACCTATTAATGACGAAACACGGGCACACAATGACTTTGGAGAATTCCCAAGCTCACACGAATGGTGACAACGAAAACAACTCAGGATCTACAACGCCAAAGGTTGGATCTTCACACGGGCAACGATGTTCCGGATCGCCTTTGCATGGATGAGATGTCGTCTATGGATCGTCTCAGGATACATTCGGGGACAAATCAGGAGTCTAAAATCTTCTACAAGGCGGGTGCAAGACGCACTTCCATGGAAGTCACGGGATATTTCAAGTTGGTAACGAAGTGGTAGTTACGATTCCTTCATTGGAAGACGGTGAATCTACAGTGTAGCAGCAAGGGTGTTAGGATCCACCTACAGGGGTCACAGACCCTTAATAATGGCTCATGCAGAGTCGTTTCGAGATGGTTCATGGTGCACAGCCGACGGATCTACAACTTATCGACAAAGGTGTTCATGAAACTCTCACATGGGGATCACGAAGCGGTTAAAGTTCCGCCTACACTGGAGACAAATTTTTCCTTCGCCGAACGCTACACAGTGATTGCCCTTTTGGTAGTGATAATGATGGTCAATGTGCGTTTCAGGAACCATCAAACTTGTCTGCAACCGACGGAGTAGGAGAACCCCAGCAGCAGAAGTAGCTCTAATTCATGTGGCAAATTAAAGACATTATGAACTAATATATATCAGTAGCCAATGTAGTGCACAACAGGGGTGCACACTTGTAAGTGATAACCTTAGCTCTTGCTGGTTAGAAACAGATGCAAGACAGTGAATTCCTCAAGGTGCTGACATGAGATACAATTCGAAAAACACGCCGTGTGTGGGCTGACGAGATCGCGAGCGCATTCCAGAGATATGAGGTAAACCACAAGGAATGGTTACTTCAGGTCACTGAGTACATGCACTAGGTGATCATATACATGGGAATAGACTAGCGTGTGCACGTTCGTGTGTTCAGTAGCATGCGTGTATCTGTACATCCGTTAGTGGGTACGCATACATATGATGGTTAGAAAAGTGAATGAGATCTAATCTCTAGTATGAGGATTAAGGGGCATTACCTGATATTGATTGTGTGTGGAAGCACGCCGTGGAGGAAGGCGTTTGGAGATCCGTCAGAAAAGGTAAAGTGAAAGACTTTGAAAAGTTATACTTTATGTAGTGAATTGAGTTCAGTCTAGAGAAAGGGACGTACGATGCGACACTCATTTCTTGACAAACTTTAACATTTCATTGTTTGATAATTATATTTTCATTTTTAGATGGATTCGAAGTCACCATTTAGAAAAATGGGTCCTCTAGATTTGTGTTGACATTTATTGATTAGACTATGAATAATGGGACAGAAAAAGATAAGAGGGGATACTTACTTAAATATGATTTCGAGAAGAGTATGGTAGTTTAACGATTTTTTGGGATGTACTTTAACTCATTTTATTCCATTTTCATGCTAGTTATTTGGGAAATTAAAATTATATTTTTGTAACAGCGGGAGTTTGAATTTGCCTAGAGATTAACGATTGATATTTTAGCTAGCTTCAGAGATGAAACACGAAGGGACTATGGAAGGTAGGTTACGTTTCCCAGCTAGGAGTTCTCTATAATTATTTAAACGAGTCATTTCGACACTCGTAATATATATATATATATATATATATATATATATATATATATATATATATATATATATATATATATATGTGTGTGTGTGTGTGGTGTGTGTGTGTATATATATATATATATATATATATATATATATATATATATATATATATATATATTATATATATATATATATATATATATATCACAACACAATATGACACCATAGTATCTTAAATTATCGGAAAAACTCTACAAACATATATTTAAATTAATTCTTGACGCCATCATCTACCGGTATGAATTTTTTTTTCACCTCACGACGAGAATTGAAGGATTGTCTCTTGCTCTTGGCATTTATTTCGCTTTCACCTCCCTCAGCAAATTATCTTGCGGTCTCTATTCTGTCCACAGTTACATTAATACCTTCTGAATACTTGATTGTGTTTGTTTCTTTCAATAACTATAACAGCGATGGTAATGTCAAGGTTAATTATTATTAGCTATAATCTTCATAGAAGCATTTCACCATGCATCACCTGCCAATTTTGATTTTCAACTAATTATTCAACTTGACCGACAAATTATTGTGTGTGTGAGAGAGAGAGAGAGAGAGAGAGAGAGAGAGAGAGAGAGAATGCCTGCGGATGCAGTTCAACTAATCACAGTTTATTAATGTGGAAATATTGTGGATAGGAAATTAACATCAGACGCTTATCGGTTTATGTCTGCTGCAATGTTTGTAATCAAACCGGGATCCAAAAGTAAAGGGAAACATTGATTATCGACACACGTTGACTTAGAGCAATGATATAAATGCAAATCATATAGAAACTGATGTCGATTCACAGAGCAGAACTGTGGTTCACCCAGGAAAATCAATTACAGTGACGAAAACCTGGCGAGGAGTGAGGAATGAAGTGAAGGAAAGTGTTTTTTATTTATTTATTTATTTATTTTAAAGAAACTACAAAAGTTTGAACATAAAACAGTGACAACTTCGAATGCAAGTTTCAGATAAAGGTTAAAGAGTCTGAAAGTCTTTATAAGGGAGTGGTAATGAACGTTAAACATATGAACGTAAGAATTAATATCACATGAACGAGACATGAAACAGATCAACGAGCGGGAAAATGTAGTGGGGTGACTCGCCTTAGTGGAATTGAAGTGATGTAATCTGTGGCTAGAAAGGTCAGACGATGGGAATATTTGGTCCCTAGAAGACTACATTATGTGCATATGTTCCATATACGGAGTGAGAAAGCTCGAAAAGGTTAAGTTAAGAAAGGTTAAACGGACGGAGGGAGCACAGAGCTCTGAGGATGGTTAATCATGTATAGAATGGCGAATGAAAGACTGGTGCTGGAGTATTTGATTAGGCAAGACAAAGATGACGGAGGATCGGAAGGGGAGCATGTGCTGGAGACAGAAGGAAGGGGTGGCATATTTTATGAGGTGGTCGACTTGCTGATGAAAGTTCTGTACAGGTGTATAAAACATCAGTAAGGTTGTGAGACTTTCATTTTAACTTTTTTCAGCGAATGTGGCTATAGCTTCTCTCTCTCTCTCTCTCTCTCTCTCTCTCTCTCTCTCTCTCTCTCTCTCCATTACCCAGTGAACATAATTTTTCAGGAGAAAAGGATTCAGTTGTGAATACTTCATGGGCAGTTTAAACAACATTTTTATTTCATGTCTAAAACTCAGCACAAGATACAGATTCTGTCCACACACATTCTTAATAAATGCTCCTCCATTTCAATTCTTACCTTTTTTATCGATTTTGTTGTGTTTTCCAGTATTGTAAAAATATTGCAAGGGAAATTCGAACCCTCAGTTGTAAAAACCGAGTGTTTCAAATTTATATGCTGTGAAACAAAGTTGTAAAAATTTGCCAGGAAAAAATACTCTTTTTTTATATCATGGTATCTAGGGATAGTAATGGCTTCATTACAGGGGTAGACCAGAAGGTAACTTTTACTGAAGTAGGTATAAATACTTATAGCTTTATTTGGTCCTATTTTCAAGAAGAGATACTTCTATTAAATAGCTACTTCCAACAAACGTTTACCTAATTAATCTTAATTATAACTGCTTGGAGACTTATACATTAAATTTCCTTAGCAGTGCTGACTGTAACTAAAGTGAGGTTCTTTGCAAGTTTCCCTTTCTTGCATGAATGTAAAACTAAAAAAAAAAAAAATCACTAACCATTGGCTCGTTTTTCACAGTTAAGGAACGTCTCAGTCAACTCGTCACTTCTAGTATTCTGTGTGTGTATATATAATATATATATATATATATATATTCTATATATATATATATAGAATATATCTATATATATATATAAATCCTAATAAAACGAGACCATAAAAACACCAAAATGTACAGAGAAAGTACTATATTTCAGAGACTGCTGTCTCTCTCTTCAGGTATATGAATGAGAAAAGTTTACAGAAAAGGTGGTATTTATACCAAGAGATTCGTCCACAAGTAAGCCAATTTAGGTCACCCCCGCTGATAATCTTCCTTTAATCTTCTTAAGCGTTGGTTGAATGAACACTGCGTCGACGATATCTGATATCCAATTCCCTTTTGAGATGTCAGATATCGTCGACGCAGTGTTCATTCAACCAACGCTTAAGAAGATAAAGGAAGATTATCAGCGGGGGTGACCTAAATTGGCTTACTTGTGGATGAATCTCTTGGTATAATACCACTTTTCTGTAAACTTTTCTCATTCATATACCTGAAGAGAGAGACAGCAGTCTCTGAAATATAGTACTTTTCTCTCTACATTTTGGTGTTTTTATGGGCTCCTTTTATTAGATGGAATTCTGTTGTTACAGAACATTTTTACCTGTCATATATATATATATATATATATTATATATATATATATATATATATATATATATATATATATATATATATATATATATATATATATATATATATATATATATATATGCAAGCTGACCAATCCAGAGACCTTTAACAGAGGAAATCACATGTTGTACAATTTAAAAACAACATTAGATATGGAAATTTCAAAATAGTAGGCAGGGTCTCTCTCTCTCTCTCTCTCTCTATCTCTCTCTCTCTCTCTCTCTCTCTCTCTCTCTCTCTTATAAAAAAGCAACATCCAGTACAATTTTTAGTTGGCATGTAAGCCTGCCATAAATTTAAAATCTCTCTGCACGGGAAAATCCATTTCGGACGTTTGTTCTTTAGAATTATTTATTTCTTTCCACAAAAAATACTATACATTTCTATTGCCTTTAGCTACACTGGCATCATATCACAAGTACTCAGGTGTAACCTTCAATGGGCGAACAAATATAGAACATGACACAGATCGTCAGAAAAGTAATATCAATTTATTGAGAAATATATCGAGATAAATCTGAATCTTTTCGATCATCTTATGTCTATTGATGGATTGCTCCGCCCTCAGGAATGGAAAGATAGTTCTCACAATGTGTCGTGCCTTGGAAAAAGCCATATTTTTAAAATTGGGAGAATCGGAAAATTGTATGTGCTGGGTGGAATTTGTTCAGAGCTAATGGAAGATTGCTTATTTATACAACACACACACACACACACACACACACACACACACACATATATATATATATATATATAATATCCACAGGTGAATAATAAGAGTGGATATATATATATATATATATATATATATATATATATATATATATATATATATATATATATATATATATATATATATATATATATATATCCACAGGTGAAAAATAAGAGGCGGGTGTAGGTCTTGACAGGTTTCGACTTTATTCCCAAGCCATTGACGAAAGACTGATGCATAGTATTAGAAGTCACAAATATATATACTACAGAGACAGTACTGACGAACATACACACAACCGTTTGAAACTGCAGATCCTCCCACAGGCAGGAGTCAAGGTAAGAGTGGCTTCCAAAAATCATTTGGCTAAAATTGACATTAGATTATCAAATGATTTTTGGAAGCCACTCCTACCTTGACTCCTGCCTGTGGGTCGATCTGCAGGCATAAACGGTTGTGTGTATGTTCGTCAGTACTGTCTCTGTAGTATATGTATTTGTGACTTCTAATACTATGTATCATTCCTTCGTCAATGGCTTGGAAATAAAGTCGAAACCGGACAGGACCTACACCCCACTTCTTATCTTCTTATTTTTCACCTGTGAGTATGTGTGATAAATGAATCACGTGCTAATATATATATATATATATATATATATATATATATATATATATATATATATATATATATATATATATATATATATATATATATGTATGTGTGTGTGTGTGTGTGTGTGTGTGTGTGTAAAATTTACGCTGTCAATTTGACATCCACGCTTGTCTCTGTGAAGTTCATTGTACACCTTTGTATATAAGTAAAACTTAAGGTTATTACCTCATAAGGAGTCTTGTAATTCACTTATTTCCATCAAAACTTAAAAAGTAATCAACTAAATATTTACAAGATACATTATAGTGTTAGTTAATCATGCTTTACTTCATAATCAATAACGTCATGGAACAAATGTTCACTGATATCCGCCCACGATGAACGATCGAGTTCCCAAAACCTAATCCTTAATGCTGAGAACAATAAACTTGGGACGGCTCCAGTGGACCTTAATCCTGCAGGATGGATGAGAGAAAGGATATCAGTATTGCATTCTGAAATGATGACGTCATTGATCGTTTATTTCCTTTGAGCCAAGAGGCTGGAAGACCCACGTGGAGCGTTCGCTAATGGATGATTCCAGGCCTAGGCTTCCAGGCATGTTTCACTGAGACACTAATGTTTTAAATCTTTCACCGCTGAAACGAGCTTGTCCAGGGCTGCTGTCTCCCCGACCCTCCCAGTCCCCTGCCTAGCCCGGGCCAACCGGGAGGGACAAACAGGTTTCAAGAGGAGGGTGGATGTCTCCCCTACCGTCCCTTTCCCCTACTTACCTCGCCCACAGCCGGGGCGGACAGACCGGTTTGATGGGGTGGCTTGTTGTCTCTTGTCTCCCTTTATTTGTCCAGGAAGGACAAATAAGATAAGATTCTCTCTGATTTTATTGTTATAGATTGTAATGGCTTATTTGTTATGTTCCTGTATGCGGGTAGAATTATTCCTGTCCCGCTTTCTTAATATGAAAGGAAAATACAAGTGTATTGGAAAGTGTTACTCACTTTGGTAGGTATACCTATGATTTATCACGTTACAAAAACTGTGTATCTCAATTCTTAGCCTAAGGTCAAATTTCCGAATAGGTTGTAACTAAGAATATTCAAATATATTCTTAGAGCAAAGTCCGAGTACAGGCGACCTGAGCTCTTTTTGGAATGAATATTCGTTAAATATTTGTATATGCCATCTTTCTTCAAATATTCCTGAAAGGATTTGCAGTGTTAGTAAAACTGATGTCATAATATGATGTATAGGGGCTTCTATACTCAATTTCATCGTGAGTTGTTGTGATCTATTCCAGAGAATATTTTCTCTAATGACCCCTTGGAATTAGGGAAAAAAAGGCTATCATAGTTTTCATATTTAATTTTAATTTCTTTTATAACAGCTCAACGGGCTATATTTCAATTTCCACATATAAAAAAAAAACTCATATGGAACGAAGAACCTGTGACCTGTGTGCAAATGTTAAAGCACTTTATCCTAATACGTGAAAATGATAAAAAGTTAAGGGTACAGATAATAAAAGGAAATAGGTAGGATTCCAACCACTTTTCGACCAGAACTGGAAGGTTTAGTGAGTTTCATCGATTCAAAAGAGAAACTACAGAATACTAAGTAATCTTACGAGCTACAAAGACATGATCAACCTGATATCCAGAGTAATGGTAAGCTCTTTAGGGAAAGTGAGGCGAGCAGTGAGATTTTTACCCACTTGCTTATTTTATCATAGCAAATGAAGGCGAGTTGGTTCCTGACCGGTCATGGTTCCACAGAGACCCAAAATTCATTTCATTTCGTGAGAAAACAGACTCTCAGTAAAGGAACAACAACAACAAAAAACAAGTAATAAATGCACCTCTGGCACAGCGTATAATGCTGTATGAAACTCTCAGCCGTGGCCCATGAAATTTTGCGCCACGGTCCGGTAGTGGCCTGTGTTGTTGGCACCTATAGCGGTGCGAGACACACAATCATGGCTAAGTTTATCCTTTAATGAAATAAAAACTACTGAGGTTAGAAGGCTGCAATTTAGTATGCTTGACGATTGATGGGTGGGGGATCAACTTACCAATTTGCAGCCCTCTAGCCCCAGTAGTTTTTAAGAACGGACAGGTAAAAATAAACTCAATAGTTTTCTTTTTACAGGAAACTAAAATGAGGACGAAAGAAGACGCCCCACAGATATGTGAACAAAGCTCCAATCTAGGAGTGACAAATTCACCATGAAATTCAAATATTTGAAGTAATTAGTCCACCGTCGTTACCTACGCGGGAGGCACACTTCTTAATTAAAGAATTTACATTTACCTTTGGAAGTAATAAGTTCATCGAGAATTTATTACTGGAGGTCTTTCATATTCATTCTAGGTGAAATAAAATTCACATTCTTTATAATGTATATTGTTCTTGGCGTCTTTGTCATATCTTGCTTATAATTACTTATTCATCACAATCATCATATTTTTCGGTATCTAATCTTGATTTTCCTCCTCTAGAAAAGTATCTATTGACGCAATAGTCATACATTTCTAATTATGTCAAAGAGCAAAAGCAAAAACTCTTACTTGACTCTTATGGTCAGCGATAATATCATTTACGATATTGTCATCTTAATAGATCTTCACATGAAGGAAATGGGAAGAAACTGTATCTTGGTTAAGAGAAAGTGGAAATATACTTTATTCCCTGAAAAGACCAAATGGGATCAAACAAAAGCAGGAAGTCTTCCGCGTATGAGATTAACGGTAACGTCAATATTGAACTTGGACTAAACCAACGAACGATCTATTGTTGTTATGGTCTTTGGCCTTACTTTTCCTTGGCGTTGTGAAATAAGCCTCTTTGGGTTTGCTTTTACTGGTATTTTTAGCTTCGCTTACTCGGGGAGTAAGCCTTCAAAGTACTTTGTTGTTGTTGTTGTTGTTGTTGTTGGGGGAGGGTTGTAAGAAAGGTCTATGGAAGAGCCTAAAAAGGTCTGAAAAAGGTGTTTCACGTCGATTTAATGATACGGGAATTTTAGGAATAGGATGTTTATGATTTAATCATTAGGAAAAAAATGTAAAAAATAAATAATGTACATGTTAAACATACATAATAATTATTTCTAATGAAATACACCATATTTATCTTAATCATCGTTGGTGAAAGAATGATCTATTTGACCGTATATTTTAGTACGTTTTAATCTACGTTCGGTTGGGAATATAATGTTTACAACTTATGCATGAAGGGAAAATCTTGCACACGTCCCAAATAAGCTGGAGGTCGGATCACGCCTTGTTATTCCTCTTTCTATTGCCAAATTCCCTTCATCCAATGACGGAATTTTGAACCGATATATGTTTGAAACAATAATGTTGCATTTATGAAGAATGCCACTAAATTCGGCCACTTTTTGGTGTACTATATGGTATAGAATACGCTGAACTAGCCATTTTCTATTCCAATAGAAATATTACTGACTCAGTTCCTTACATTGAAATTTTCAGTGATGTCACCGGGAATAGGTTTTCTAAATATTTCCATCTTAACTTATTTCAACAAACTTTAAGTATCATTCAGTATGCATACGAACCTTAAGTGTTCTTAACTCAAGTATACATCACTTCTAATGTATAAAAAGAATTAAACGTCCACTTTCTAAATCTGACAATTCAATATATAATTTGTTTTTAATTTAATCCAAAATTGTCTACATTATCCGTTAGAATTTTTTATTTTATTTTAAGGAGAAACATTTCAATTAAGGTCTGACATCCTTCCTGAAAATAATGTAGCTATTATACGATGCTACATGTACCGTCAGTTCTCTAATTAATAGGTTTCCGAAATCTCATTTCTTAACTTGAGTAGGTAGCACAGGAGTCATCTAATCGTAACTGCTCTATTCCATTATTAGTGAACGGATTTCTATATAGAATAATTTCTTCATCTAGAGTCAATTGATCTTCACAAAACGAGACGGTCTATTTCATTTTCATACAAGTTGTAATAAGATCGACTTGGCGTTTTCTTCTTGTTAAAAAAAAAAAAAAAAGAAGAAAAAAATCATCCACGCGTCATTTCAGAGATAAAAGAGCTGAAAAGGAATAGACAACTTCTCTCTCTCTCTCTCTCTCTCTCTCTCTCTCTCTCTCTCTCTCTCGCTTCATAGAATTGTCGTTTTCTTAATAACTTAGTCCAAGGCAAATGCATATACAATAAATGGGTCTGTTTTTCAGGAGTGACATAGCAAGAAGGAACAAAGGAACCAAAAATGCTAAAAATTATTAAATGATTAAGATTTTATTAGAACCACTGAAGCATTAGCATATTTGAATATTGGTTGGGTGGCTGTCACTCCTTTGAACTGCTCCCCAATGAGCATATATCTTCTATAATAGGCAGATATCCTTCATTGGCTATTTTTCCCCCAATTGATGTTTCAATCAAGGGTAGGTTGCGTCTTTGGGTTTCAGAAGACCTTTGGTCATACAGCAGACACGCGTCTTTCTGTGATTTCTGAACTTTCTGTGATTTATGAACTTTCTGTAATTTCGTATATGCAGGATCAACCAGAATATTCACTAATATTCAATTTAATTCGTCATATGCTGTTAAATACTCAACATTGGGCTAGGATATATGCAGTAGATTGCCGATGCAAAAAGGGGTCAACATACTTATAAACAGTGGCACAATAATACAAAATATTCTGTAGGCTTTACCAGTGAAAACGGCTCTTTTTACGTTTATGTGTTTGCAAGTACTACAATCAAAAGTAGCCGCAAGCAGTGGCGGATTTAGAAATCTTTCATTGGGGGGTGGGGGAAAGGTGAGTGGGAGGCACATTGGTTAATATATATTTATATATATATATTATATATATATATATATGATATATATATATATATATATATATATATATATATATATATATATATATATATATATATACTATATATATATATATATATATATATATATATATATATATATATACTATACATATATATATATTATATATATACACATATATATATATATACACACACACATATAATATATAATATAGTATATATATATATATATATATATATATATATATATATATATATATATATATATATATATATATACAAAATAGTAATTGTTATTGTTATTGTTGAAATAGTCAATAACCATGCAAATTTTCGCTATTAATAATGATTTATTGGAATAATACCGTGTTTTTTCATTCATGCCCATTAGGGGGGCCGTGCCATGTGACCAGGTGTCCTCTTAATCCGCCACTGACCGCAAGGATATCAATAAATTACAGTAGTGATCAGTTTATAATGAGATTTTAAAAAATTATCATAAATTCCTTACTAGGGGAAACAATTTCCATGAACGATCGCCATTTTTACAAAAAATGTGTCATATTGAACGAGCTAAGGACATATATATAAAGAAATAAGGCAACGTGGAGAACATTTCCTTCTATTTTTAAGTCGAAATTCACTTTCTCAGAAACTAGAAGAGACCTTGTTGCTTTGGTCTCTATTCTTTGTTGGTTTAGGGAGCTGTGGTTGCTAGGTAACAAATATCTCCAGACGTCAATTATCGAACAACGTTATAAAGATCAGGATTTACTACTGGTCTCAACTGTTGTCCTTTAAGGACTGGTGGGACAACGAGGAACGGTTTGTAAAGAGAAGTGCTAGATGTCTCCAAGGCTAAAGGTGTTAATGAAAATATGCTCTCGTGTGTCAGCAGACAGGATTTCAAGAGTTCAAGACGTCGAAGCTTAATTATAGTATATCGAATGAACTTGGTTAGTCAGGAAAACACTCATGTTTAAAAAGCTAGGCTTCTTTGAAGAAGTATATCAAATACTTGTCGGAGTATATTTAGGAATATGAGAAACAGTAAATGGATTGGAATTAGGTGTCTTGGAGTTCGAGATACCTTTCCCAGGATATATGTGACATGACATTTGCAAAGTGCTTATGGGATAGAAAACTTAGCGCCAAAAACATAAGAAATTACCAATTAAAAAAAGAAACAATATATATATATATATATATATATATATATATATATATATATATATATATATATATATATATATATATATATATATATCTATCTATCATATATTATATATATATATATATATATATATATATATATATATATATATATATAATATAGATATATATATATATGTTCATAAAGCCTATTCACAAAACCTATACCTTTGAGAATTACTCGAGTGTGTATTTGTGTTCCTATCAATCTGTGTGTGTGTGAGTGTGTGTATAATGTGTATTATGAAAAATGCTCAAAATCTAGTCTTCCATAGATTAACTACTAAAATTCACTGAGTAAGACATTCATAATCCCGAGGAGAATTATTCTGATCCTCATAATGATGCTCTGCGGCCATTTATCAAACTAATCCTTCACTCTCTCTGTTGTAAAAGTTCTGGCGAAAAGAACAGAGACATAGATCTTTAAAGACTCCCATATTCAGCCAAGAAAATGTCAGTGGATGCTCATCTAGTTGACGAGGCTAAAGGGAAGCAGGCCACTAACACCTTCTCAGAGAAAACCAACTGTTAGAAATACATCACTGATGCTGTATCTTTTTTGTTACGTGAAGGATTGCAGCAACATGTGAAGTTGCTATCCTTAGAATTCCTATGAACTTCAAAATCGTCCTTGAAACCTAATTGGGTCGATTTATGTTGGAATCATCTTACATCTATTTCACTTCCAATGAATTTTAGCTATTCATGAAAACATTAAAGATAGAGTCCTTCTTCTTTTAAGCATATAAGTAGCGATAAAGTTGCATTACCTATCAAATCCTGGACCTATATAATATATATATATATATATATATATATATATATATATATATATATATATATATATATATATATATATATATATATATGCATAAATAGATACTACATATATATATATATATATATATATATATATATATATATATGTATATATATATATTATATTATATATATATATATATATATATATAGATATATATATATATATACATAAATATATCATATATATATATATATATATATATATTATATATATATATGTTTATCCATATGTATATATATATATATATATATATATATATATATATATATATATATATATATATATATATATATATACATATATTCATATATATATATATATATATCTATATATATATATATATACTATATATATACATTTATATACGTAAATGGATGTATGTATGTATAAGTCACATACACTTTGAAATGCATTGAGCAATTTCAACCAGACTTGGTATATGTATGTCTTAGTATCTGGAAAAGTATTCTGTGGGGGTAAGACATCAATGGCACCAAAGGGGGCCGTGTGGGAAAGGGGTGGGAAAGGGATAAAATGTAAAATTTACCGAAAACGGCAAATATTGGTGTCCTAATTCATAGTTATCGAGGTCGCTAAGATGAGTAGTGACACCCCCTATGTCCTTTAAAGTTCATGTTCAGCCCCAATAGGAAGGGGGTTAAGCAGGGTTGAGAGGGGTAAAATGTAAAAATTACCGAAAACGACATAGATTGATGTCCTAATCCATAGTTTTCGAGGTCACTGAGATGAATAGTGACACTCCCAATGTACTTCGAGTACAAGTTCATCTCCAGTAGGAATGTAGGGGGTAGGGGGAGTGAGAAGTGGCAAAATATAAAATGTCACAAATGCTGGGCAATGTAAATGAAGCAACTAGAGAGAGAGAAAGAGAGAGAGAAGGAAAGGAAGTGAGAGAGAGAGTGTGGATGGGGCATTGAGAGAGAGAGAGAGAGAGAGAGAGAGAGAGAGAGAGAGAGAGAGAGAGAGATTTTATTAGAAATGTACCAAATCACTGTAAAAAATATAACTAAATTTCTGTGCTAAACGTTTTCTACTTCTGTTAAGAATTTCATATCTCTCTTCAACTCGTAAATTTCTGTCTTTTAAAATAAACGTACATGAATGCTTTATTATTTGTTGATTTGTTGTTTTCATGCTTTTCTACATATTTATTGATATTCATATTTGAGGCTATGAATACTTACGTGCGTGTAAAGACACATATATTTCTGCTTATAAAAGTTCTTAACTAATTGGCTAGCGCTGGTGGAAATATGTACAGATAAAGACCAATTCGTACGATGATCTCCTCAAAGGGAGTCTATCCACGAGCACCCTCCTGAAGAACTTCCCCATCTCATCTAAGTTTATAATAGATACACATTATATGCCAAGTCAGAGCCAAACAGCTGACACCTGTGACGTGCGAAGTTGTCGGGAGGATTAAAGAAAGTAACAGGAGAGACTCGAGGAACGCTGGAAAAATCTGAAAAGGTGCGGATGAGTCTTGAAAGAAAATGTGAACTATTTGCTAATTTTGAAGAATTTGTGAAGGACTGCAAGAAGCAAAGGCTGAGGAAGAGAGAAGACACCTAGAATTTAGTATTGATGGTAACTGAGAAAGAGAGAAAACACCTATCTGAAAAAGGATGACAAAATATTAATCTGAGGAAATGATGAATATTGGATAGTCTTTGGTGAAACTTTTCTTCTCCCATTTCATTCACAGCTGTATAAACATCAGTGTATTCCTCGTTATCTTTAACCGTCTTCCTTTCTATATAATATGCTCTTTTTAGGACCTAACCGGGTGACGTCAACAAAAGAAGAGAAAAATGAGTTCATCATTCCATATCAGTTACGTGTACATATACACACACACACACACACACACACACACACACACATACACACCACACACACACACACACACATATATATATATATATATATATATATATATATATATATATATACATATATATATAATATATATATATGAAACCTCCAATGGATGTCCATGATGCAACGATTAAAACCTCAATTTATTCTAAGAAACGTTTCGCACATGAAATTCTCGGTGCATCATCAGTCTGTGAAAGATAAAGACACATTTATAAATAACAAACAATAAAAGTGTAAACAGGAATTCACATATATTAAAAATAGTCTTGAAATTACATAAAAGAACAAAGTAAAAATGAAAAAAACAGGTTAAAAAGAGACTGCTTAAACACCAACCGTTCATTGTGAGGAGAGAAGATGGAATGAATTACGACAAGTTAAAAGTAACGACTTCAACTATGCCAGGTACAGAGTTGCTGAGGACGTGTTACTGTTAAGAGAGGGAACAAGCCTCTTGATATATAAAGACTCAAGGGTGGTTAAATGGTCAGGATGTTTGACATGGTCTATTATGGAAAACTGTTCTTTTTGTACTTCAATTTTGCAATTAAAAGCATGATTTCTGATGTTGGAAAATTCAGGTTGCTTTATTCTCTGACCAGTACGAAAGCTGAAGCCCAAGTGAGAGCAATATCTGACCCTTGGGCTTCAGCTTTCGCACTGGTCAGAGAATAAAGCAACCTGAATTTTCCAACATCAGAAATCATGCTTTTAATTGCAAAATTGAAGTACAAAAAGAACAGTTTTCCATAATAGACCATGTCAAACATCCTGACCATTTAACCACCCTTGAGTCTTTATATATCAAGAGGCTTGTTCCCTCTCTTAACAGTAACACGTCCTCAGCAACTCTGTACCTGGCATAGTTGAAGTCGTTACTTTTAACTTGTCGTAGTTCATTCCATCTTCTCTCCTCACAATGAACGGTTGGTGTTTAAGCAGTCTCTTTTTAACCTGTTTTTTTCATTTTTACTTTGTTCTTTTATGTAATTTCAAGACTATTTTTAATATATGTGAATTCCCGTTTACACTTTTATTGTTTGTTATTTATAAATGTGTCTTTATCTTTCACAGACTGATGATGCACAGAGAATTTCATGTGCGAAACGTTTCTTAGAATAAATTGAGGTTTTAATCGTTGTATGATGGACATCCCCTGGAGGTTTTATATGTGTATTCACTGACCTGCTATATATATATATATATATATATATATATATATATATATATATATATATATATATATATATATATATATATATTTATATATCTGCAACTCATGTACGTACATATATCCGCGATTCCACCCGTTAGAACTGACACAATAGATAGAAACGGGGATATAAAACCTGATAGCATTCCCATCAAGAACTGGGGTAAATAATAATTACATGACTCTTGAAGAGGAGGAAACATACCGTATTTTTCAAATTCACAAGATTATTTCTCCGTGGAAAAAGCAAATACCATCATACAATGGTCGTCTTTCGGCATGTAAGAAATTTCCAGACGCGTCCTTTAGCACGTATATTTCCAGAAGTGTCGACTTTCGTTAATCTGAATGATTGTCTACAGAAGGAGATTCTTTTTGCTATTAAAAATAGCAGTGGGAATAATAGTGTTCCTGGAAAAATGAAAGTATTGAAATAGCAAGTAAAAGTAAATTGTATGGAAGACTGATTAGAAATTTCAATTCAAATATTAAAATTGAAATATTAAGATAAAGGTATAATACGTCTTCATTCACGGATATCTGGCAAATTGGATTAGCAAAATTACATTGGCGATCTGTAGGAATAAGGTTGCTAACCACATACCCTATATCCGCGGTTGCATACATTTATGATCATTTGTACCTATAAAACGCCATTAAGTTCTCATGGAAACTTAAATGCAGTTTAATATCCAGAACATTGAAATAGATGTTCTTTTTGTCATTATCACTGAGTTAAACAGAGGGACTAGGAAACGTGTTTATAAAGGGTAGGTAGTGTTAAACGCTGTGAAAATTCCCTACCACCCTAAATCCCTCCACTTTTGGTAAGGAAAGATTCAAAATATAGTATCCTGTGCCAGTGGATTTGCTGGATAATAATCTCACAGTTCACGCTGGACAAAGTACATATTAGCAGATATTTCCAGTAAACTACGTTAAATAGGTAATATGCATAATCAACCTTTAAGCAGGATTAGCTTGGTTTCGTGAGCTATAATATTAAGTATATATACAATCTCTGCAACACTAATATAAATTTCTTTATAAAACTACTGCTGCAGAAAAAAAAAAAAAAAAGAGAGTTAAAAGTATATGACCATAAAATGTAAATAAAAAAATATCCGAATCTCCTCTTCAGTGGCTTAAAAAGAATTTAAATTTTGCTAAAGTATGTGAAACACTTTTCTACTCCAATGCATTTGCATTCAAATTAGATTAATTTTTGATCCAACAGTAATTCCTTCATTCCCCTTATCTTCTTAATTAGCATAGAAAATGTGGAATCTAAATCTTTCTATTTGCCCCATTCGATGAAAAAAATACGATGGATACTTGATCTCTTTTAAACCAATAATGGAAATGCTTTTGTCGCTCCAGTGGCAGTAAAAATAATTTACATTCTTCTCTCAACTGTAAAAAGATTTAGCCGAAGAGGGCAAGAAAAAACTGACAAGACTTTTCTGTGTGGGAGATTAACGATGGCTGTCAATATTTAACCGAAGTTGAGCTAGAGAATAATTTATAGTTTCTGAAAACATTTATTGTATATAGTAAACGTTTTGGTTATATTTTCGTGTATATTCAGGCCACTCTTCTCCTTTCTTACTTCCCCTCTATTTTAAACATTTTCCTCTTAAATGGATAGGTTTTAATATGGTTTTAATATAAGCTTTAAAAACTTGTTCAGATTTCTTAATATATATTAGACCCTCAAGATAGGCCAAATGAGGCTGTGTAGTCAGATTTTTTTTTTTTTTCTACAGATTCCCAAGTTTCCCTAGGATTCTACCCTGTACGTCTGAGGCTTAGAGTTACCTTATATCGAAGCTCTGATACAACTGAAAGAACATGTAAACTGAAACTAGAATTATTATCTGTAACATCTAAATCACTCATGGTTTACTTTTTCCCTTCCTTTCATTTATGCGAAAACACTACACTTTATGGGCTAATTAATATTTCACATTAAGATTTCTGATTTATTTTAACTATTTTGAACAATCAGCTATTCAATTCTAGTGTCACACACTAGTTTTAACCCTCAATATGTTATTTTATAGTTTATTTATTTTGTTTATTTTTTTATTTTTTTACAGAGGGTGAAATTATGACATGTTTTTGTCTTTGAATAATCATAAACACTGAGTTATACAATTTCTTATTTATTCTTTATCAAATGTGAATCATGAAGTGTCAGGAATCTCAGTGTAAAAGTAAAAACAGGAACTATTCTCGACTTATGACAAATTACAGAATAAATGCATAATTTCTTTATCTTGACCAGACATTTAGATTCAGAATCTATTCTGCAACGTTAGAGCTTTTCATCATCTTCGATTCTGAATCGGCACTATTTCTATTTCCAGTTTTCTGTGAAAGGAAACTACTAAAATGGCTTTGTTAGTATACCATACTCTACTGTTCGTTCTCAGATCTTAAGAACTACCAAATTGCAGCGCTCTAGCCTCAGTAGTTTTTTTTTTTTTTTAAAGGTTAACGTTAACCATGATCGCGCATCTGACAACATTATAGGACAGTCCACGACCAGGAGGCCATACAGCATCATACGCTGTACAGAGAACTTGATTGCTCTGAAGAAACTTCTGCTAATTTTTTACTTGATTTCATAATGCGCGTGGAATTGCTTTGATAATATTCTTTGTTATTCGAAACAAATGTTGGTTTTTGGAACACGATTTTGTCATAAGGGCGATAGTTTTCTTTCTTTTATCTTAAACGTTGCTAAACTGCAAAAAATTTATAGCTGGAGTAAAGGCGTGCTTAGAAATGCCTCGTTAATTATAAATCAATCAAGGGATCCCAAAAATCCCAACCATTCAGCGCTGTCCACTTTACTCTTGCAACTTGTTTTTTTAAAACAACGGATGTCTATGAACGTAGCACTGGTTAGAAAAGCTAATCTTATAATGCTATGAATCAGAGGAAGGTCGAACTGGAAGGTATCCAAATCAAAGCATTTCGTAGCACACAGAATAAACTATTTCTTTCCTTGATCTGTTTCATAAACATTTTGCCAATGGCTGCGCTTATGTTAATCATCATTACAAAAGAATGAAATCCAAAATATAACTTTGAATTATGAAGCATTTCATATATTAATAATACGTATTATAAGTGGAATTAAGATGAATGACAGATTTTAATGACCTTACCATCATACAAAAATAAATAATAGCAGAGAGCGAGAAACCACTGGTTTTGAGAAGCAAGGGAGTCGAAAAACATGAGGCCAAAACGAGGACCAGGAACTCACAATATTCGAACGACTTTGAAATACTCAATTCATTACTTTGGTTAGCGACATTCCAATAGATTTGAATGGCAAAGTCTGGAACGGTCTGCTTTGGTTGGGAATCAATGCCAGCTCTCCTTACTCCTCGAGATACCAGTGTTCTGTGTTCTAATCACTGGACTATACGGATTATATATATGTAGTGTATATATATATATAGTATATATATATATATATATATATATATATAGATATAATATATGTGTGGTCTGTGTTGTGTGTGTGTGTGTGTTTGAGACGTGTGCGTATATCTGTTGTGAATCTTTTTAATATCGAAAATCAAACAATAGAATGATTAGAATAGTGTAAGACAAAAAAACCAATACATTCCTTCACTCTTCCTTGTCTCTCTCTCCCTCTTTATTTTAAATAATCCTAATGAACGAGGGGAAGGACTGGATGGAATCCTTACCCACAATCCTTTGGCCTAAAAGGACCAATAAACTCTCTAGGGCTTGAGAGGGTCTTATAATCCCTCGGTAGGGATAAAGGATATATCAGGGTAGCATCCTCAACAATGACGTCTCGGACCGTTGTTCCCTTTGAGTCAAGAGGTAAGTGGAGAGTTCCCCTTAATGGTATATATTTTTTAAAATCTTTATTTAATCCGTTTTAGCTAGATTCGGTTTTGAGTAACGGCGAATTGCGTCGGTCATATTGCCATTAAGGTTCCATATCGATTTGTCATAAAACAACCAATAATATTAAAATCCTAGAGGATCTGATCTTTTCTTTCCCAGGGTGACAAAGTAGGGGAGACGTGACACAGCCGCCCACACCCTGCAAATTGGTTTGTCCGCCCCGGTTGTGGGCGGGATAGGTAGGGGACTGCAGGAAGGAAGGAGAAACATCTACCCCCATCCTGCAAATTGCTTTGTCCGCCTCGGGTGGGTAGGGGGAACAGGAGGGTAGGGGGATACATCCGCCCTCCTCCTGCAAGCTTTTTGTCCGTCCTGGGTGGGAGCAAGGTAGGTAGGGGAAAAGGAGAGTTGGGGAGACTTCCACCCTCCTTCTGCAAAACTGTTTGTCTGCGCCGGTTGAGGTGGGGTAGGTAGGGGACACAGGAGGGTAGGGGAGACATTCACTCTCCTCCCGCTAACCTGTTTGTCCGCCCATGGTGGGGTGGGGTAGGTAAGGGGAACAGGAGGGTAGTGCAGACAACAGCCCCGGGTTCCATCGCGCCAACAAGCTGCATTATATCGTCATCATATTTTTCTAATCGAAATAAGTGTTTATATTGGTCACGAATATCAATATCCCCGTATTTTAAAATTTAAGCTGGTCTTAAGAGGGATTCAGATAAGCTATCATTAAATAATTATATATTCAACTTTTTTCAGCATCAGATATTGCTTAAGACTACCTATTCAAAATTTTTTATCTGCGTGTTTATGTCTGTGGCTGCGTTTGAGCTAAACAACTTTATTTCTTATCTCAGTCGGTTTATAAACCGGCTGTTTATACTTCGAGATTCCAAAAGACTTCTCTCATCCACACTGTTTAATTCAACATAATACATTTCCCAATTCTCATAATATAACTCCATAGGTCTGCCATCACAAAACAGTCAAATGTAACTACCATTTCTGGCAACCTTTTTAAAAAAAAAAAAAAAATAAATAAAAAAAAAAAAAAAATAATAAATAAATTGGCGGTTTAGATGTAAACAATACAGTCCAAGGTCGTTGAGTCTGCATACACGCCCTCCTGCAGAAGGTATAGCCTGGTTAAACGGAATATATGCTACGTCTGTGAGTATGTTATGAAATGGGGAAACAAGTCTAAAATATCTTCCGGATTAAGAAAAAGAATTCTTCAACCTTTCAGTACTAATGCAACGTTTATTCAGCATAACATTAAAGAAACCAATGCCTGAGTATCACCTTTCTAAATGCTTTGAATCATAATGTTCAATATCATGAAAAAAATTTCAAAAGATGCTTAACCACATTCTTCAGCATCATAATTCTTGGAAGCTTGAATTTCAAGTCAGTGGCCCCTGTGGATTTGTTTCACATGGATGGGGTTCATATCTAATTCATAATCCTCTAGAATTATGGTATCAGAACAGATAGGGTGATACGTCTCAATAGACCAGAAACTACCACTCACTGGTGTCGCAATACCATGGGACACCAGAGTAGATGAGAAAGAAAGAGGAAAAAATGGATAAGTATCAAGACCTGGAAATTGAAATAAGAAGGATGTGGGATATGCCAGTGGAAATTGTACCCATAATCATAGGAACACCAGAAGGCACGATCCCAAGATCCCTGAAAAGGAACCTGGAAAAATTACATGCTGAAGTAGCTCCAGGACTCATGCAGAAGAGTATGCCACTAGAAACAGCGCACATAGTAAGAAAAGTGATGGACTCCTAAGATGGCAGGACGCAACCCGGAACCCCACACTATAAAAACCACTCAGTCGAATAGAATGAGTGTGATAGACGAAAAAAAATAATAACATAAATAAATAAATAAATTAATAATAATAATAATAATAATAATAATATAATAATAATAATAATAATAATAATAATAATAAGAAAGTGGCATATGTAACTTGTAGAAAACACAGGATCCACCAAGAAGTCAGGAAAATAAAGTGCATCAGGATAGTGAATGTATAATGGTGCAAAGTAAAATTGCTGGACTGCTTTTAAACTTGATTGCTACTATGTAAGTGCAGCTTATCTTCATAGTCGATACAATTAGATATATTTTGTGTCTTTATCTTGTCGATGAAATCATATCCCTAACAATGAAATTCGTCTGTCTAATTTAGTTAAGGAAATTAGACTTTCCCTCATTTTTTCTTAATATAGAGAATTAGAAAAAAAGATGTACTCATAACTATCTACATTCTTGGATATAGTTTATACGCTTTTCCTTAATATGCAGTAATAATAAGAATAAAAAATTACTCTTGATTCATAATGTCGACTAATTTATGGAATTATTTTTTTTTTCGTGGGGGGTGGGGGTGGGGGGATGGATAAACTTTTTCTTAACCACATCATTAAAACTAAAGTGAACAAAAACAATGTAAAACAGAAGTCAAAAGTAGAACCAAAAATTCTATGCGTGAGACAAGCGACCAGCTTCATTATTCAACGAACGATCTATTGTTGTCACGATCTTTGGCCTAATATTCATATTTACTTTAGGCTTAGAAAGCAGACTTTTCGTTTCTTTTAAGGTATTTCTGACAAGTTTATTTTTTTTTCTCTCTTTCGTCCTCTGGTAAGACAAGTGAGCGGATTAAAGGGAGATTCGCCTAAGAAATAATTCCGTTTGTAATATTTGTATAAATCGTGTTTTGCACAAGACATAGTATCTGGGTAATTACTGTTCAAATTGATTTTATTAGATTTTTAGTAACTGCATCCACTCGATAGTATAGGTGATATGGATAGTTTTCTGTAAAAAAACTATTCAGAATGCTACGTCTGTCCGTCCGCACTTTTTCTGTCCGCCTTCAGATCTTGAAAACTACTGAGGCTAGACGGCTGCAAATTGAAATGTTAATCGTCCACCCTCCAATCATCAAACATACCAAATTACAGCCCTGTAGCCTCAGTAGGTTTTATATTATTTAAGGTTAAAGATGGCCACGAATCGTGCGTCTGCCAGACGCCGACGCATCTTCACATGGCCCCATCTTGGGAGCAACTGAGCGCTGCCCAGTCGTGGCCGAGAGTTTCATACAGCATAATACGCTGCAGAAAACTCGATTGCGCGAAGAAACTTTCGTTGATTTTTTATTCTAAGAATTCATAAATTGAATTATTTTCCTTAACGATTGTTGCATCATATATAATAACGTTTTTTATTTATTTTTTTTTATTCGGATTAGACATTTTGGATTTTTTTTATACCATCCCAGGAGGAATTTCTCTTAAGGTATTACGATTGGTCAGTTACATTATTTTATGTCGCTGAAATATATCTGCCATGCATTCACTTGCCAAGCGTTATTAATGACGACAGTTATGTATAGAAAACTAGCATAATAATATTGCTAATTTAAAAAAATGCCTATCATATGAACAATGGGAGAGGATCATGGTAGGGTTTCCTGCTTAAAGGTCACTTACGCAAACTGATAAGAGATTAAAAACATCGTGAAACAATTTAAAAAATGCTTCGGCGCAATCGAGCTTTCTGTACAACGTATAATGATGTATATGTAAGTGTTTACATAATAAAAATATGGAATGTTAGTCCATATATATAAAAGTCTAAAACTAAAGAGGTCAACCAGATTGCTTGCAGGAATGTGATCAGACTAGAGACGCTAAAGATGACGTATACAATAAGTATGTAAGCTAAGATAACATGCCGTCACCTGTAGTCATTCAATTGTTTATAAACATTAGTCCAAGCTCCCTGCTTGAGACAACTACCCCGACCTATTATTCAAACGGCCTACGTGATCTGTAGCGTCTCATTCGTTGTGTGTTCGTATGAAACTATGTCATCTGATAGTATGTTCATATCTTCGAACTACTGTCTGTTCCGTTCATAACTTGTAACAGAGATGGTAGACGGGGCAGAACAGAGTTAGCTATCGTCATTAGAAGACCTGTACCTCTTTACCTAAGCTTTATCATGTAGAGGAATAGGATTAGCCATCATCATTGGCAGAAGCGATCAAGCTATCGTCATAGAAGACTTGTGCGATCATACCTGATCTTCATCATGTAAACTTCAGAAGAATATACTATTTTTATACCCGGTTGTGTTTCTACAAGACCTCACCGAACCATGAGTTTAACACATCGTCGTAAAGATAATACGACTTCGTAAGTGATCTACAAAACCCCAGACACTCCATTGAAGATGGAAGTGCAATACCAACCGACTTAGCGTAAGTTTATCGCTAGTCTAACATTACCTCATAGGGCGCCTTATCATACAAGGCACAAGCCCTAATATTTGGTGGCCAGCGGACCAGAAGAACTCTACAACGTCCTACGAAGAAAAAACAGAATAATAAATCATGAAGTCAACGACGACGAAAGCAGCAAATTCTTCAAGCAACCTAGTATCATCATTAGTGAGCGACTTCAGAAAACAACAAGATTCGTCAAGCAACTTAGTATCATCGTTAGTGAATAACTTCAAGAAACAAAAAAACCGGACGTGTCCTTGTTTCCTACGACAACGCAAGCTTCGTCTCTCATTAGAATCATTCAAGAAAACATCGTTAGTGAGCGTTTCCGGCACTCCAAGAAACAAACCGAAACGCGTCTGCAGCATCGGATCTTTCAAGGGCTCGAATCATCGAAACAAAAACGCGCACGGGGGGAAAACTGAAGCCAAACCAGGTCGTCCGCTAAATAGAGAAGGAGGACCAGGGCCGTGTGTCGTTACCGGAACACCGTGACTTCCCACAAAAGCAAGCTAAGTACAATTTTTTATTCATTTGGAGTAACTTTGAGTGTTTCCTTTGCAGGTCGAATTTCGTTATTCCTGTGGCTGAAGTTACGAGACATTCTTAATCTTACTTTTTTACAGAAATTATCTACATCATTGAGATTTCGCTACTGCGAGTTTTTTATCTTTGAGTGTCTGTTTCCAGAAGTTCTACTGAAATATCATAATCATATACTATGTTAATTTTATCATTTTGGGTGTTATTAATCCCTTACGTAACAAATCATATTAACAGTGAATATGCGTTTACGCAGTGGACGTCTGTATTTATACAGATGCATGGATAGGGTCGTTAAGCACCGTAGTGATTAGAAAACACACAAAACACAAGTGGAACACCCGTACAAATCTATATAAATTAGAGGTAACACTATTCGGGTCATGACAATAAATGCTCCTTTGCAAAAGTCCCGATAGCAGTTTTAGCCTTGAGTTTTTTTGAGTTATATAAAATATCGAAACCTCGATGACTCAACTCAACTTTAAAAAATATGGCTGGATTGCAAGGAATAACATGTCTGTAAAAAAACTTTCATCAGGCTAAATGCGCTGACCAGGATCCCTCACTATTTCAAATTTTAGCAAAGAATGAAGTACAAACAGTTAATATTGTATGCAGTAGTGATAACTTATCTTATTAGTAATCGCTCAGTGCCTATAGTTCGTCATTCATTGCTTTATACGTAACCAGCAACATAATGCTAAAAACACACAATACGTTGCCGATGGTAATAAAGAGAAGGATCCTAATTATTACAAAAAGAAATAGAAACAGTAGGCCCGTTCAGAATCAAACAAGCAAACTCGGTGACTGTGTCACCTAGTCAAGCGGTCAAGGTTAGTTAAATCTGCCGAGTTTTTCAAAGCGAAGCAAAATTCACACAATAAGCGACTCTAGCAGAGTGGGGAAAAGCGATGTTGGTTCATACATACCGATATCTTTTTGAACTAAAAAGGATTTTTCCTATGCATCACACGACAGTATCAAGTAATCAGAGCCAGGTTCTAGTAATTTTAATACATTAAGTTATTAATAAATACTGGTGGATTAAGCCCAACTGTACGCGCCGTAAAAATTAGAATATCTTGTTTTATTTCTTTAATACACGTAATATCTTGTATTTACGGACTCACCGTCTGTTGTTCGAACTTCCCTAATGAGAAGTCCGGATAAGCGAGCGCTTACAGATACCTCTATAGTTATAAAAAACATTGATCTGTATGTGAGTAATTGTAAGATCCATCTAGGGGTATACAAATATTATCTTACATCCTGCAAAATAAGGCGTGTTTATCAAAGGAAAATCTATAAACCTTCAAACATATTAAAATCCGTTTGAACAAAAATGAGACAGTTAATCAAATAATAACTTATATAAAGGAAACTATAACATTTGTCTCATAAATCGTAACATTGTTCAAATGACCCAACAGAATTCTCCCACAACCGCAGTCGCACTTTGCACGCAAAATTTCGAGAAACATGCACCCTCGAACGTCTTAGTGCGTGTAAAAAGACTTTGCTGGGAAATGAAATTTTAATCCTTCCCGACACTCTGAAATATAACGATTTCCGCGAACAAAGCCCTAAAAGTATACATATCGTGGGATACGGAAGTTATAAATATCGCATTTTTTATTGTTGCTAATTTTAATCACGCCCAACTAGTCGTGGATGAATCTCTCTGATAATCTATCTAAATAATATCCGTAAAGTCATTCAAGCAGAGGTGATTCAGCAGAATTTTTTTTATCTTCTACCTGAATACCAGGAAGTTTCTCCACTAGCGAGTGATCTCTGAGAAAACGGATGTCATTGAAAACAAAATACGGTCTAAGGACAAAACATAAAGCTATATACGTACCTTCGTATAGAATCTCACTGAAATTTCAAAAATAGAGATAAATGACGAAGTTGAAAAATGTTAGTAATAGGAGTCATTAGGAAATCAAATAAGCCCATATTTTTCCCTCAAATGTCATGCCATAAAAGATCGGATTTCGCGTATCTGCGCAGATTACTGTCGCTTAAACAAGGAAACGACTTCCGATAGTTTCCAGTGCGATGTACCGAACGACATCTTATCTCTGTTAGGTTAGAATAAATTTTTTTTTTTTTTTTCACCAACTTGGACCCTTACTTAAATGCTTTTACCAGATACCATAACCTAAGTGATTGTACCTCATACACCGTTTTCAGCACACCCAGGGGGGACATTATCAATTTTTTACGTATGCCTCCGCTTACGTTGGCGCCCCAATTTACAATATAGTGTTTGGAGACTTTTAGGGGATAACCTACATGCCTATATGGTTGATCTTGTAATCTTTTGCTTTTTAATACCTTAGAAGTACATTCACATAAAGTAGAGCTAGTGCTACAGAGACAAAGACAAATAATCTCAGAGTAACATATCTAAATGAGAGTTTTTTTAAAACCGAACATGTTTATCTAGGTTTTATGTGTCTGGTCAAGGTCTTAAAAGTAGTCCATGGTAAGGTGGGTCGGCTATTCATAACTTTCCGGTACTTATTAACGTAAAAAGGGGGATACAGCACTTTTGCGCTGTAGTGGGTATTACAATCGTATGTGAATATGTAACTCTTCAATCATGACAGCTCCTTTAACAGATCTTACGAAGAAGAGCGTAGATTTATTATGGTCTGAAAAGCATCAACAGGCGTTCGATATCTTAAAAGCGGAATTAATGCAGCTCACCTAACTTAAAAATCCCATGACTTAAATAAGGAATTTTTTTTTTTTTTATTGCAACAGACGCCTCAGACCAAGGGGTAAGAGGGTATACTTCAGTAATATGATAAACAGTTCTTCCCTATAGCTTTTATTCACGTAAACTAAAAGCCCTCTGAAGTAAATATACAGTAATAGGCAAGGAAGGGCTAGGTATCTTTAACTCACTAGTATATTTTAAGTTCATAATCTATGGATATCCTGATAAAGTCCTTACTGAACATGAGTCCTTTACCGAGTTTTTCAAAGGCTTTAATCACAGTCCAAAAGGAACTCGGTGACAAATGATCATTCAGGTCTTTGGAGCCAAGATAAGATATCTACCTGGGAAAGCAATTATCATAGCTGACGCATTATCCGCAATCCCGCATCATACTGCAAAGAACCATTAATTAGACTAAAAGATATAGAAACATCCGTACCTATTGTTTAAAACCGTATCTAAACAAGAAAATTCCTTAACCCAAGAGATCGCGAGCATTGAATATCTGGGTCGGAGCGCAGAACTGTTACAAACTGAACAAAGCAAGCGTCAACAGACATAACCCAAACAATAAACACTTCGAACGGAAACAGAGTCAGCAGCAATAACAAACCAATAAACACTTCGAAACGGAAACAGGGTCAGTGGCTAGGCAAAAACAATAAAACACTTCGAGCAGAAACCCTAAAGCAAAAGTACATTTAAAGTATGTGTATCAAAATAATGTAATCAAATGTAATATTATATGTAGGTCTGTGACGAGGAAAAACCCGAAGAACACAGCAGATGACTAACGACCAGGTAGTAGTAATAATCTTTCTCATACCAATCGTCATAACTGGTTGCATTCCGTCATCCAGGGTTCCCCATCCTTTTTTCTTTTTCACAGAAGCCAAATCATCTGTTTTCTGGCCTACAATGCTTACAGATATAAAAAGCACATAAAAAACTAATTGTAACACGTGTCATGAAAAACAAGGGACACACTAAGACACCTGTCAGTTAAGGGCCTATCCTGTGCCAAATCAATCCTTGAAAGAATATACTTAGAATTATTAACAGAGTTACGAGTCTGACAGAGGGAATAAAACACTTCTTAGTGGTTAATAGTTCCTTGACACGTTATATAGAATTAATAGCACTAAAAACAAAACACCGCAATTGAGTGCGTTAGGAATATTTATGAGTGCTAAATCAGTAAACATGGAATTCAACACATAATAATCTGTGACTCGGGTGGTGTAAATCAATAATAATCTCCTTAACACGTTGTGTGAATTCCTTTCCATTAAGAAACCAATAATATATTTTATCACCCAGAGTCAATCGGTTTGGTAGAATAACGGATAATTAAAATGGAAGTGTCAATGTCTTACGAGTTACAACTCGTGATATTGGATCCGACCGGATTATAGCGGTTCTCGCGGTTTTAAATACCTTTATCATTTATATCTTGTATCTATAGAATTGATGCCGCAAGTAGCCTTATACGGTACGCCGCTAGAACACTTTTCCACATATTCAAGCCAACCATAATTTATCAAATATATATATATAAATAAATAAATATAAAAAAATAAAATAAATATGGATACAAGTGGAGTCAATATAATACACTCCGTAAGAAGTCGGAAGGGTTACAAATTATAATAAAAAAGGAATCACGATAAAATCAATAAGCAAAACGTAACCATAGGTTATTAAATATCCAAATATATATGTGTAAAGATTTGAACTCTAACTTAACGCTTTAGTAATGACAAATAAGCTAAAAGTTCAAAAAACACATATCAAAACCTACTGACATATTGTTTGTCCCGGTGATTTATATTCGTAGTCAATGAAAAAAAAAAAAAAAAATTAAAAAAAAAAAATAAATAAATAAATATAAAATAATAATAATAAAATAAATAAATAAAAATAAACAAAATAAAAGAGATTTTAAGTCAGGAAGTCTAGAAGTGAAAATCTTATCTATGGAATAATCCTATATGAATCTTATACAGGGCTAATAATATATATAGAATTTGTATGGAAACCTTTTTTCATTAGTTTGAATAAGGAATATTTAATTTAACATAATTACAATTATGCAGATTTTCCAGCATGAAACTAATATATTGTTGAATTTGGTACTGTTTTTTTTCAGACATTCTTCTCATGTGGGTCGAGTATTAAAAAACAAAAAATTTATCCTAAAGTCGTATCTCTTACAGCAAGTAACGTAACTCTTAGCTGGCTGAGAGCAATCTCCTGCCAAGTGACGACGTCATCATTGCCGTATCAGCATTGTTCCTTTAAAACCTCAATAATCTGCTTACACAGGCTTCATCTGTGTGTCGTCTCTGCTTGCAAAACAGATTGACTGGAGAAAGGAATGCTTAGCCCGAACTTCTCATGGGCAAGGCAGACGTTAGGTACAAGTGTCTATCGGTGTGCGCAATGCAACTTTAGCTAAGGAGTTGCAATCATTTTAAAATTAATAACAAAATAAGCAAATAGAATTTCTATAACAACAAAATGAATTAATTTTTCTGAACCTCATGGACATTTAGAAGTATCAAGATATGTATATATTAAATATTTACTTGCAACATTAGCCTATTACAATTCAAGTAAAACATTCATGGGAAAATGTCACATTTTCTTGAAAAACCCAAAGTTTATATAGAAATTAGTTACATAGTGGGTTTTTCGTTGCATCTCCTACCTATTAATAATGTTTTAATAGTTAACCTCAGAAGATGCGCACGAGAAAATTGAATATGAAACTTTTGTTAGGGCACATAGAATCATGATTAATCTTCTCTTTGACTCTTATGTTGCCTGGCAATCTTACAATTAGCTCCGTTTTCCACTTCTTTGTCTAGTAACTTACTACCAGTAATATCGAATTTTCTTTGGGATTCGTATTGAATATCTGTTTATTTTTTATAATTATGGATATTTTTACAGTCCTCATAGACCTGGATAGGTTCACTCATTGTTAATGCCATGGATAAAAAAGTTTGTACAGCGGACTCTTTTGAATTCCAAAATATCAACGAATTCATGTGGGTTAAGTCTGGTCTAAATGGCTCTCTCCCTCCCTGTATTTGGATGTCGTCTGAATTTACTTTGCCCTTGTGACAAGTATAATTTCACTTGCAGGCTGATTAATGGAACCTGGTTACAGTATCCTGCAGTATGAGAGTTCACATCGCAACTTCAAAAAAAATCGTTCGTCGCAGCGGACGACTACAGTCAAGTAACAACCGCCTACAATGTGAAAGGAATTTCATGGACTTCTTCGACCGGACACCGTATCTCGTCGTTAATCTCGTTTTAATGCGGAATGCTCCAGCGGCTGTCGGAATTCGATACTAAAAAAGGGACAATACTTCCGACAATTACCGACCCGAAGGATATTCAACTCTACTTTGCTGGCGAAGGACTCGTGCTGGGGATGTTTTTTTTATTCATCGCGAACGTAATCGTGTAGCTTAGGATGCAGAGAATAAGTATGAGCGCAAAAATAGAAACGTTGGACCCGCCCAGGCAAATTTCCCTTGTTTTAACCATTGAAAAAGGCCGTTTCAATTGGCTAAAGGTGGTTGTCTGGAACTGTGTAATGGACGAAAAGTTGTTCGAAAGCTAGTTAAAAGTGAAGTAGTATAACCTCGGTCATGTATCCTATATATATAAAGTATCAGTATATATATAATTGATCATAAATAACAGAATCGAAATATATTTTTTGCGTGTACGCAATAGGAATCTCTTTATATAAATGATCTAAATAACAGAATCTAAATATATCTTTGCGTGTACGCAATAGGAATCTATTTAAAGGTGCACATATATTAATCATAATTATATGAATCCTATACATATGTATAAACAAATCAGGTAGCCTATAATCAATCTGTTACCTTATATCTTACCATTTTCTGCAGTTATTTATGAGTTAATATATGAATTAATGAATCAGATATATAACATTTAGCATAAAAATCAACGAATCAATCAGCATAAACATTAATAACTTTATCCAATTCATATATGAAATTTTTTATCAGTTAAAATATGATTTTTATCATGTTAATCTTCATTCTATGCAATTATCAGAGTACATTAGTATTTTCTGTAGGCATAAGTATCTTAAAGAGATGAATGAAGAAAAAACTGTATCATTATATATCATGTGATCACTATTATTTACCAATATCATTGTTTTATATTTTATTACTTGAATCAATTCATGTACACCATGAATTTTATTTACTTATATATATATATATTCACATAGTGTCTGTATCACACTCCTATAAGTCAAATGCAAGTCAAGTTTGAGTAATATTCAGTAGTTGGTTTGGTAGCTGACCGAGCTAATGTAAGTGTTTACATAATAAAAATGGAATGTTTAATGTCCAGTCCATATATTAAAAGTCTAAAATAAAGAGGTCAACCAGATTGCTTGCAGGAATGTGATCAGACTAGAGACGCTAAAGATGACGTATACAATAAGTATGTAAGCTAAGTAACATGCCGTCACCTGTAGTCATTCAATTGTTTATAAACATTAGTCCAAGCTCCCTGCTTGAGACAACTACCCCGACTATTATTCAAACGGCCTACGTGATCTGTAGCGTGTCTCATTCGTTTGTGTGTTCGTATGAAACTATGTCATCTGATAGTATGTTCATATGTTCGAACTACTGTCTGTTCCTTCATAACTTGTAACAGAGATGGTAGACGGGCAGAACAGAGTTAGCTATCGTCATTAGAAGACCCTGTACCCTCTTTACCTAAGCGTTTATCATGTAGAGGAATAGGATTAGCCATCATCATTGGCAGAAGCGATCAAGCTATCGTCATAGAAGACTTGTGCGATCATACCTGATCTTCATCATGTAAAACTTCAGAAGAATATACTATTTTTATACCTTGTGTTTTCTACAAGAACCTCACCGAACCATGAGTTTAACACATCGTCGTAAAGATAATACCGACTTCGTAAGTGATCTACAAAACCCAGACACTCCATTGAAGATGGAAGTGCAATACCAACCGACTTAGCGTAATAAGTTTATCGCTAGTCTAACATTACCTCATAGGGCGCCTTATCATACAAGGCACAAGCCCTAATATATAAAGCCATCAAGACCGGCAGCTCTTCAGTTCCTCACCAGATGCGGTAGAGTGAGGGTGCGTCCCATGGCTCCGGAAAGCGCTGCCAGATGCACGATCCATGGCTAACTTTAACCTTAAATAAAATAGGAACTACCGAGGCTAAAGCTAGGGGCGGACGGACTGTCTCACTAGTTTGAGGTTATAAGATATTCATGTTTCGTAATCCATACTTCATATCTTCGAAGTGTCTCATCTTCAGAAATATCGTTCCACTCTCTGCGAAAGATAGTTTAAACGGCTCATTTATCAACTGTTATCAGAGAATTCCATTACTTATCATTAATAATCAGTTTCATTTATTATTCACATACAGCATCTACGTTGACATCGAGATGCGTATTTTCATTCGTACCTGTTGATAACCAAAACAGGCATATATATATCTATATATATCTATATATATATATATATATATATATATATATATATATATATATATATATGTATATATATATATTTAGATAGATATATATATATATATATATATATATATTTATAAAATATATTTACATACGTATATATATATATATATATATATATATATATATATATATATATAGACTGGTAAAATGTTCTGTTACAACAGAATTCCATCTAATAAAAGGAGCCCATAAAAACACCAAATATAGAGAGAAAAGTACTATATTTCAGAGACTGCTGTCTCTCTCTTCATGTATATGAATGAGAAAGGTTTACAGAAAAGGTGGTATTTATACCAAGAGATCCATCCACAGGTAAGGCAATTTATGTCACCCCCGCGTGATAATCTTCCTTTTAATCTTTCTAAGCGTTGGTTGGATGAAAACTTCGTCGATCACATCTGAAATCCACGCTCCTTATGAGATGTTCATTACCTGCCTCTCTTTTATTAAGGCCGATTCCATCATTTGACTCTTGTACCGGCAGTTGCTGCTATAAATATATATATATATATATATATATATATATATATATATATATATATATATATATATATATATATATATATATATATATATATATATATATATATACATATATATATATATATAGCCAGAGACTAATGATCATCCAACAATCCAAGTCATATATAAACATAATATCAGAGAACCCGATTAATTAGGGTAATGGCGGAGGGCGTAGGTGGAGTATTCTCTCTCTCTCTCTCTCTCTCTCTCTCTCTCTCTCTCTCTCTCTCTCTCTCCTCAGCAAAGCCCCGTTTACCAAATTCTATTCCTTTGCACATTCTAGGACATGAATTATGTGGCAATAAATTCTAGTTAGTCTTGTTTGCTGATGTTGTCCTAGAGGGAGTTCCACCTTGAGGGGTATCTCTCTCTCTCTCTCTCTCTCTCTCTCTCTCTCTCTCTCTCCGCTTCTTGATAACAAACCCCGTCACTTGTAATTTAAGTTTTGCCTCATAATTTATACGGATTTGGTTATTGTCATTTCACGCGACTCTGACTCTCTCGTCTAGCTAGAAAGAGAGAGAGAGAGAGAGAGAGAGAGAGAGAGAGAGAGAGAGAGAGAGAGAGAGGGGGGGGGTGGCTGGTGTGAAGATAGGCATAAAGTACTTGTCAATCTTCATGCATCAGATGAGGACAAAATACGAAGTTAATTTTTTGGTTGGCCATTTTTTTTTCTTTAAGTCAAGTAGGGAAGACATGATTAGAGACAAGAAATAGAGCTTTAATACATAAAGAGGGGGCGGGCACGGACGAAGAGAGAGACATGCGTTAAGGTTACGGCTAATTAAATTATGCCGTCTGGTACAACTTGTCGACAGTAGCGTGTGTAGCTCGCAGGCCTAGTGGCAATATTTCTATAGAACAATAAAGACGAGTTCCCTCTTTGCTGTTGTCGAGCATATGGGAATATATATATCTTATATATAAAAGAGAATTTCCGTATGTTTGTACCTTTGCTTCTTTGCATGTTTGTATGCCTGTGGGCTACAGGAAGCGAACCGCTTGACCGATCTAGACGAGATTTGGCATGTGGCAATCATTTGACCCAACTTATATATAACAGGGTAGGTTTCAAACTCGTTCCCGTGTCCCCTCCCCCTTGTAACTCATGTGGTAAATAAACACTACTGGTTTATCATACCTCATTTCATGTACTCTAGCCCATAGAAATGTATTATTGAAAATGTTTTCGGTCACCACAATAATAGCTGGATAAAAGGGACAGTCACCACAGTAATACCTGAATAAAAGGAGACAGCACCTGAATAAAAGGAACAGACACCACAGTAATATTAGCGTCTCAGTGGCGTGGTTGGTATGGTGTTTGCTTCCCACCTCTGTGGTCGCCGGTTCGATTCTCGGCCATTCCATTGAGGAGTGAGAGACATGTATTTCTGGTGATAGAAGTTCACTTTCGACGTGGTTCGGAAGTCACGTAAAGCCGTTGGTCCCGTTGCTGAATAACCACTGGTTCCATGCAACGTAAAAACACCATAAAAACAGTAATATCTGAATAAAAGGGAGACAGCACAGCAATACCTGGACCAAAGGAACAGTCACCAAAGTAGTACCTGGACAAATGGGACAGTCACCACAGTAACATCTGGATAAAAGGGACAGACAACACAGTAAAAGTGGGCAAAGGGAACAGAGAGCATGATTTCCGCATTCACTTTTGTTGACAAGCAAGTTTTCTCCCGCCAGACTTAAAGTCTTCTCTTTTTTTATGTTAACTAGAATATTATTTCTTGTAGATCATATTATCCAACTATGAAATCACTGAACACTGTCTCAAATACATTAAGAGAACTCCTCTGTATGTAAAGATTAGGTAATAACTTAAGTGCTTTGAATTCCGGGTCTCAGAATTCGAGATGATTTCATTTTCTTTATGTCAGACCAGACGATAGGAACTCATGTAATTGCTTTTTTTTTTTCTCTCAGAAATGTCTAGAGTTCAGAGATAATTTTGCAGTTGTATTTCCGGTTCCTTTCATTTCCCACTACCACATTACATCCTCGGTGATGGGAGCTTGGATATTTGTTTTGCCTTTTCTTATAGTTGGCCAAATAAAGTTTTCTTGTAAGATATCTGTTGAATAATTCCAGGTCATTAATTCCTGACTTACCAATTTTCCCTGACAAAAAATGCCCTTGGAAATCTCTCTCTCTCTCTCTCTCTCTCTCTCTCTCTCTCTCTCTCTCTCTCTCTCTCTCTCTCTCTTTTCGTTCTGATCATATTAGGAATCATTCATTCTAAAATATTACTCCAACCATCATCCTTCAAATGAAAGACTAAGCTGTAATCCCAAACTAGTAGAGTGCTATAATATATAACTAAGAAGCTATATCCGTGACTGTCTTTGAGTAGGTTGATTAAAATCATTATTTAATTGGAAAAATAATATATAGCATGCTAAGAATGTTTGAAATATTTATATCATAACTCCTTGATACCTGCATCATCGGAGCATTAAGATTATACGTAGGACACGACGGTTACTACATGAAAAGTCTCATCTCCGTTAACATTTTTCAAAATTCATAGAACCTTCAGAAATGATGAATAATTTAGGGATTAATCCTGTACCTCTCATGTAGTCCGTTTTTCGAGATTTATTCCTCCAAATTCAAAAATAATTTGATTAATTACATTTTGGATTCTACTCGGGCAGTCAAGCGAATCCGTTTCTGATCTTTCTGGCGTCCTGGAATAAATCTTGATATATGTGATATGAACTGAAAACTAAATCTCTCTCTCTCTCTCTCTCTCTCTCTCTCTCTCTCACACACACACACACACACACACACACACACACACACACTTCCAAGCACATGTAAGCACACACGAGCAATAAAAACACAGTGCCTTAGTACGTTTTTGAAAGAGCACAATACAAGGAAGATAGTTTGGCGAAAGTGTCTCATTCCTTTGACAAGAGTAGGTCAATACATCCACCTCTTTTATTTACACATTAACTAGAGGTTAAAAATAAGATGATGGCTTTCATATTTTTGTCAAAAAGGGAAATTATTATTATTTTTTTTTTTCACTTTCCCATGTACCTGTTAGACATTTACAAAATTTGTTCATTGAAAAAAAATTCCGTGTTTAGCATAAACATTTTTCTCATTGCTAAAAAATCATAGCGAAGCTTGGGCCTTTCTGACATTTTTTTTTACTAGTAACAATTTTTTTCTTTTTCTTTTCTTTTTTTCCAGCTAATTTGGAAAGGCGTGTTCCGAGTACACGAAGCAAAGAACTTTGAGTTTTTTCATCTAAGAGAAATACTTCCCAACAGCCTTGAGTTCTATTTAAAGAAATGACTGAGGTTCGATTACAGTCGGTAACCTACTAGTATCCAACGAGAACCGTGGAACTTCTGAATATGCCACAGGAAACGTGTCGTTCAATTCTGTCTCTCCGATATTAATTCATTCTCTACCCTCTTGTAACCTGAGTTGAGCTGCGTTTCTCTCTCCTTTTTTTTGGTCTGGTTACCTGTTTACATGATAGAGAGTATTCAGTTCTTAGACTAACTTAAAGCGCCAGGCAAGTAAGAGAAGCATAAATTCCCAGAATCAATATGATAAATGTGCATACTTGCTATTTTTAGTTTTCTGTAAAAGAAAACTATTGTGCTGGCTTTGTCTATTCTTTTCGCAATTTCTTCTGTCCGCCCTCAGATCTTAAAAAACTGCTAAGGCTATAGTGCTGTAAATTAGTACGCTGATCATCTACCCTCCAATCATCAAACATACCAAATAACAGCCCTGTAGCCTAAGTAGGTTTTATGTTATTTATGACTGGACGTTAGCCGTAATCGTGCTTCTGGCAACGATATAAGATAGGCCACCACCAGGCCGTGGTTAAAGCTTCATAGGCCAAGGCCCATATAGCGACACCACCCAATGATAACTATTTCCGGTTGCCCTGATTACATGCTGTAACGGCTGTACAGAAAACTCGACAGCGCCGATTTTTTTTTTTTTTACTTGTCTATTTTGCCAATAATATTAATTTACTTTTATTTGTGAGTATTGCACATAACAATTAGAATTCAAAACTGAGTATACTACACGAAACGCTATCAGAAATTAACGATAAGCATGGCAATTTTGTCAGCGCGTTCACCTAAAGGTCTTGTAAGTCATTTTAATCTTGCTCAGAACTCTATGACAGTTTGCGCGGGTTACCAGTTTTCAAATCAAATTGCTTAAACTTAAACTTAAAATTGCTTATACTGATTTGTAATCAGTTAACTTGGTACCTGTTGGAGATAAACCCTAAGGAAGATAAGTAATGGAGATTATAAACTTGAGGCTAACATAATGAGATGGAAAGCAGACACAAGAATAATAGGCAAAAACGGTATGCTATATATTCCCATTGTCAGAAACCAGGAAAAGTCTGAATCCGAGTGGAGATCTTTATCGCTTACTCGGGGAGTAAGCCTACAAATTACTTTGGTGATGTTCTTGTTCTTGTTGGGGTCTAGGAAATGTCTATGGGAGAGCCTAAAATGTTCTGAAAAAGTGTTTCGCGTTGAGTTAAAGATATAGGAATTTCGGGATATGATATTTATGATTTGTTTATTAGAATGAAAATGTAAAAAAACAAATAACGTGCATGGTAAACAGTACAGAAGAATTATTTCTAATGAAATATAGAAAATGTAGCGTATCTATTTTAATTTTCGTTGGTGAACCAAGGCTCTATTTGACCATAGATTTTAGCACGTTTTAATTACGTTAAAAGTTAGTCTATAACGCTTGCAACTTATGTTTTATTGTTCATATTACTGAACAAGGCAGATTTGATGAAAGTACTTGATCCCTTGGATGAAGATAAAAGAGTTTCACAACGTAACCAATACCAGAAAACGAAATCGGAACCGAGGTGGTTCGAAATCAAGTGAATCATGCAGAAGGTAACGACACAACAAAACAAACCGTCGGCTAAATGAACTCTGAATCCATGAAGATGGTAAAAAAAAGATCTCTGGAAGGTGCCATGTCTCAGGAACACCTTTTTACACAGATATTTGTCCATTGGTGAACCACCTGATGATCACATGCTCAGTGATGCTGGTTTCCCTTGCAATATCATTTCATACATAGCAAAATCCTTGCAAGCACACCGCTGAAAAGGGTTGTGCAGGTGAATTTGTGCGTCATAGTTGGAAACACGTTACGAGAGACGGATGGAGTAAGTTTCAAGACCTGGGAAGCAGGTTTTCTGATAAACCTCTATTCAATGTTGAAGACACGAGTTAGTGGTGCCACTTACAAATAGGATGTTGCTATGAACTCATGTCTCTTATGTCTGCTATATTTTTCTTAATCGAAATTAAGAATGCACTGTAGTTTGTATTTCTATCTTCTTTGTGATATACATTTCCTAAGTATGACCGTACAGTTTCATAATCGATCTGGATACAAATTTTTTGTTGCGTAATTATAAACTTCGTGTATGTATAACAACGATGAAACTTAGACTGCCCTTTCACTTAATGTAGGTAATAATTACTGACATATCTACTCAAAACTTATAAAAGTGTATATATATATATATATATATATATATATAATATATATATATAATATATATATATATATATATATCTATATATATATATATATATATATATATATATATATATATATATATATATATATATATATATATATAATATATATATACAGTGTGATAGTGATAAACGAAAACGCTTAGGAGAAGCTGCGTTAACTAGAATAAGCCAAAACGAGAGAGAGAGAGAGAGAGAGAGAGAGAGAGAGAGAGAGAGAGAGAGAGAGTTAAACTAAGTTCCCATTCTCGATCAGGAATGCCACGACGATGATGATGATGAGAGAGTGAGAGAGCCTCTAAGAGGAAGTAGGAGGTGGAGCCAACAGTCCTCCCCATTAAAACTTTACTACAACTCCTTACTGCGCTGTTTTCCTTTGGGAAGAGAGAGAGAGAGAGAGAGAGAGAGAGAGAGAGAGAGAGAGAGAGAGAGAGAGAGAGAGAGAGAGAGAAATGAGAGCCGTAGGGGTTGGGAGATACCCGAGCATTCTTGAGGAACGCATTAATTGTTCGCGCCAACGTGAGATGATCGACTTCGGAGCCATTCACCCTCTTACCCTCAGGCGACCAGCGAGACTCGACAGTCCTCTCCTGCTTCCTTGACTTAAAATTAAAACTTGATCATAGTCGACTACTACTAGTCCATTAGCATGATTATGTGAACATTCCGTTGCTTATTGAATGAGCGGAGAGCTTTTAATCTCAAATAATGATGATTTAGGTAAGTTATGGGGATAACAGTGGAGGACATCATTGGTTAATGATTGGCACTATAATAGATTCGCCGCAACTGTGCATCTGATGTCTAGGCTAGATCCTTACGACGCTCCTGATTGGCTGTTGATAAGCCAATCACAGGGCTGGAAACCCTCAGTCTCTCGAGAGAGTTCACATAGGCAGGATGTATGTTCCACCTCTCCTAAGGGATACTTTTGAAAGATGTATCCTTCAGGAGAAGTGGAACATACATCCTACCTGTGTGAACTCTCGAGAGAGACTGAGGGTTTCCAGCCCAGTGACTGGCTTTATCAACAGCCAATCTGGAATGCCTTAAGGGACGGGCCTAGACATCAGATACACGGTTGCTGTGAGTCTACTATAGTAGCTGTTAAATCTAAACTCTTCAGTATCTTGGTATGGTATTAAGACTTTCTTGCCGTGTTAAAAGCAATATCAATAACACCAATTTCCTTTTAAAAAGATCCTCTAACATGTTATTTTTATCATTTTATTAAATTTATGCGAAATATTTAGGTCTACCTCGGTAAGCTATAAAATATTTTGCGATACGAACATGTCTTTCGTCTGACATATTTCCCCAAATAGCCACGACGTCTCTAAACAGTGATGCTTTTTGAGAAGAACCGAGTAATCTCAATCCTCACGGCATGGTGAGGAAAAAAAAAAGAAAAAAAACTTCGGACCATCATAACATAAACCAGGTGTTTTGTAACACGTAACAGGGTGTATCCATACTCTGAGAACCACATGACGGGGGTATGGGACTTGATCTCTGCATATTTGTATATATTTAATTTTAATAGTTCAATGTATACATGGGTGCATTTTATAAATACATAACTATATAAAACTATAAATGCTTTTGATTTTCTTATATGTCTTGTTCCTATCTATTCATATCTAAAGTATTTAAGTATATTAGGTTATATTGTCATCAAATAGGACTTAAGTGGCCTTAAGCAAAGAGAGTATGAAACTATATTGAGCAATTCATTGGGGTTCTAGAATCATCAAAAGGTTAAGAACCCCTGATCTAGACGGATGTTGCCTGAAGTACGCAGTCTTGGTGTGACAATTAGGCTTCAAAAATGTTCTGAATTTTACATCCGGAGTGACACTATTTGCCCTCAATTTTTTCAGTTTTTCAGACAATGGTCAACTTTCTTGTCATAATAGCTGTTTCATACTTTATTGTCATACTTTATCATCACTGAAATAAATGTATTGTAAGTTTGGCTACGACTCTGAAAGAGTTAAGTATTTAGTTGATTAAAGTGTGGTATGTTTTTCTCTTAATTTAATGTATATTTCGTTTCGCGCAATGTGAGTATTTGTTGTCTTAAAATGGTCTCTTTGTCACGGGTAATTTACATTCTCAAATTCATCGATATATCCTGGATGGTATTTTGATCCGATCAAAGTAAGAATTCTGCTTTCTTTCCTTCGGTATGAATCGACTTGTGATATATACGTAAAAGGAAACGGAGAAAATTAATACATAGACCCGTAAATAACTTTTGTAAACAAACAAGATTTCTCTCAGATTGAATATTTCTTGACAGAGGTGAATATAAAACCTGAATTAGAAAATGAAAAAAAAAAAAAAAAAAAAAAAAAAAAATCAGTTTCGCATGAATGTTGTGCTAACAAAGAGAATCAATTTCATTTCCTGAAACGCTAAAGAAATATTATGAAGTGGGAAAAATGGAAAGGTGTAGGAAATATGAAATAAGGAAAGAAAAATAAAAAAGTAAGGAAAATGTTGCTAGACAGAAAATAAGAATTTTCTGATGTCTAAATCACGACAAACATATTTCGTACAAGTTGTGCATTTTTTTCTCTCTCTCTCTCTCTCTCTCTCTCTCTCTCTCTCTCTCTCTCTCTCTCTCTCTCTCTCTCTCTCTCTCTCTCTCTCTCTCTCTCTCTCTGCGGCATTATATTTCACCTGCAAACTATCACAGGGCAGTTTAAGGACGTTAGCGGGTGCTGGGACAAGCACAGAGGAAGGCTAAACAGGAAGAGAAATCATTTTAAAAAGTCCGCAGTGACAATTAGGGCCACCGTGATGGCGCGGCAGCCAGTCTACTGTTGCAAATGAATGTTCGTTCTTCACTGCATACGAGACTTTCGTGTTCCCTTTCTGCTGAAGTGGTGGCTGAGCGAGTTAGGGAAGGCTCCTGGATGTAGACGTCAAGGTTAACAATTCATTTTGGCCGCACGCAGTTTGACTTGATTTGGGAGATAGCAGGCAGAAAATGGAGATGAGATAGTTAGGTAAAATTCTTGAAGTCTCTGTACACGACACACACAAACACACCCAATATATACGTGTTTTATATATATATATATATATATATATATATATATATATATATATAAATATGATATATATACATATATATATATATATATATTAAATATATATATATATATATATATTATATATATATACATATATATATATATACATATATATATATATATATATATATATAATATATCATATATATATATATATATATATATATATGTGTATATATATATACATATATATATATATATATACATATATATATATATATATATATATATATATATATATACATATATATATATATATATATATATATATATATATATATATATATATATATATATATATATATATTTTAGGGCTGTTGCCTTGTATGATAAGGCGCCCTATGAGGTAATGTTAGACTTGCGATAATCTTACGCTAAGTCGGTTGGTATTGCACTTCCATATTCAATGGAGTGTCTTGGGGTTTGTAGATCACTTACGAAGTCGGGATTATCTTCTTGATTATGACGACGATGTGTTAAACTCATGATGATTCGGTGAGGAGGTTCTTGTAGGAAAACACGAAGTATAAAAATATATATATTCTTCTGAAGTTTTACATGGTGAAGATCAGGTATGATTGTACAAGTCTTCTAATAACGATAGCTTGATCGCTTCTGCCAATGATGATGGCTAATTCTATTCTCTCTACATGATAAAGCTTAGGTTAAGAGGTACAGGTCTTCTAATGACGATAGCTAACTCTATTCTGCTCTACTACCATCTCGGTTACCAGTCATAAAGGAACAGACAGTAGTTCGAACATATGAACATACATATAGATGACATAGTTACATACGAACACACAATCAAATGAGACACGCTGCAGATCACGTAGGCCGTTTGAATTATAGGTCGCGGTAGTTGTCTCAAGCAGGGAGCTTGGACTTAAAGTTTATAAAACAATTGAATGACTACAGGTGACGGCATGTTATCTTAGCCTACTTTTATTGTATACGTCATCTTTAGCGTCTCTAGTCTGATCACATTCCTGCAAGCAATCTGGTTGACCTCTTTAGTTTTAGTCTTTTATATATATGGACTAACATTCCATATTTTTATTATGTAAACACTTACACATATATATATATATATATATATATATATATATATATATATATATATATATATGGTATCGATACCATACACGAAAATGAGGAAAATGATAGGCAGAAATCCAAG
>NC_087201.1:29568278-29573278 GCF_015104395.2 Macrobrachium nipponense | reverse complement strand
AATCAAGCATTTAGAAACATACACACACGCACAAAAACACACAGTGATCAACCGACCAAAGTCACTTCAACATGACTGACACAAAAATCTAACGAATTTCGATAAACAAAAGATCCGAGTAGAAATAAACGAGCATCTGTCACCTAGTCACATGCCTTTGACCTTTGACATGGTCAGGAGCATAAGAGAATGCAGTTTGCGTGAACGGTACTGTTCAAAAGATATTCCTTGATATGAAGAAAAAATGAGAACTGATACAAATAATATGTGTGCGTATATATATATATATATATATATATATATATATATATATATATATATATATATATATATATATGTGTGTGTGTGTGTGTGTGTGTGTGTGTATATATATATAAATCCTATATATAGTATATACTATATATATATATATATATATATATAGATATATACAATATCGTCCACAGGAGGAAAGAGAATAAAAGACTCTAGTAGCTCGACAATTTCGCCTTCCACCAGGCCTCTTCAAGAGCTTTATTTTAACTAAACAAAATGAGTATTACAAAAATTCATAAACACTTTCCCGCTGGAAAAAAATAAAATTAGCATAATTGTCAAAGTAAAAATTAGGTTGTTTAAATCATAAACAAATGGTCAAATCAGCAATTCAAACAGGTTAAAAGAGAGAACCATTCAACGATTTGGTGATTGGTCATTTAAACTTTTCTCTGAATTTGTACTGTTGGGAAACAATATGAAGGAATAAAGGGTCCAATTTATATGCCCTGATTGATATTAAAGTTATTTTGTTTGTTAAAACATATGCAAGCTGCTTCTAACAAATTTCTTGCAATCACATCTTTTCTTTGAATAATGTCTCTGTTCTTTTCCAAAGGATAGGAGAGCCACAATTTTGTACATGTAAATTCACAGCACTGTTTGGAGAATTTGTTCTTACACAATATCGATGCTGGGAAATTCTCTTATCGATATCTTTTCCTGTTTGTCCCAGGTAGAATTTGCCACATTCACAAGGTATTTTGTAAACCACGCCTTCTTCTTGTTTGGGGCTGTTGCAAATAACTGTCTTTCCTACTGTGTTGTAGTAAGAAAATACTACTTTAAAGTTTAATAATCTCAAAGGATTCTTTTTTCATTCTGCTATATTCGGTTGCACATATTTTTTTATTCGCTTATTTTCAATTGTACATATTTTTTTCTTGTTTAATTCTCCTACTTTCAATTGTACATACTTTTTTTTCATTCTGTTACTTTAAATTGTACATAATTTTTTTTCTTTTTTCTTTCTCTTACTTTCAATTGTACATCATTTCTTTTCTTTTTTTTATTCTCTTACTTTCAATTGTACATATTTTTTTATTCTCTTAATGTATACAAAAAAGTGGGACAGGACCCTTTCCAAAGAAGTAAGTTGCCATGGTGAGGGGAGCGGGATTGTGGGACGAATTATTCCAACAACTGGCAGTGAAAAACAGGGCCAAAGTTGCCAAAATGGGCGCTCTTAGGCCTCTTTCAAGATGACGACCGCACGGCACCTGGTGCGTCACTCTACCAGCGAAGAAAACGGCACCAGCGGTGGGGGCCACTTTAGTCACATAGAAAACGGCATGCCTCCGCCATGCCACCAGGAGTAATATCTATTCTCATCTCGGCAACACTGGTGAAACGTTTGCCATCGATCTGCGGCTATAATTCATGACAGTGGCCTTTCTCTCATATATAAGAATTGGGTGGGGGTGGTTCCGCCAGTGGCTGATATCTCTCCCCGTTCTCCTGTGTAGAGGTAAGTTGTCCCAAGAGAAAGCAGCGGGGATTACCCGTGAAAGTGCCGTGTGTGTTAGCACTCTCCCGTATAGTCACGCGACTTGGCATATTTCCAAACGGGTGTTGCTGACAGTTTTTAACACCAACATCAGTGTCTAGCATTCTTTGTTTACATTCAAGTTTGTTCCAACTTCTAATTGCCATCACATGGTCCGTGAATTGCCCAAAAATGTGACTCTGAGGAATGGATTTTACAAGCAGAAGATGGTAATGCATGGGGTCTTAAAGTCTGTTATTAACAATATCCTAGGAAGTATTATTATTATTATTTTTTAAATAGTGTTCCTAAGAAGCTCGAATCATAACCTGTCAAATTTCTCTTTTTTTGAAAATGAATTACAGGACGTATTTCGATCTTTATAATCAAGATGAAATTGCAATAATATTCGTGTAATTTTCCATTTGGATTTATCCAGTCCTATTATGCTCTAATCAAAATGCATTTCATTACTGATCAAAATTTCACGATACTAATAATCCTAAACTGGTTGAATGGTACAATATTCTTAAAATTATCAAAGGTTATTTTTTGCTGTAAAAGAAAGTTGCTAAATTTTTAGTCATTTTTTTTCTTATTGCAGGAAATTTATTTTTATTTTGGAAGATTGAAAAATTGAAATTCAACTTAAGTTCACATATAGCGTTTCTTTTGTAATCTATAGCATGAACTTTAATTCTTTTTATTTTTCATGTTTATATTTTCCCTTCAGGATGACATCGGTTCTCAACCTCGTGAGATTTCTATATATTATTTTCTCATGTTCATACTAATTTTCAAACATTTATATCCCTACACTATTACCAAAAATAAAAATTACGAAAACTTTGAGCTACGAATACTAAATTTCACGACTGAAATGTAAAGTTCAGAGGCACGACCTTTCTCTCCGTTGTGTACTCGTTGACTTCAGAAGTATAAGTTTTCCATACGTATATGAATCACTGCAAAGCGTATAGTCATTTTGAAGAGAGTTTAAAGTATTCTACAATCTAGAATCTCACTTGTGCTTCTCTGTGTATACATATACATGCATACGTACATACATACATACATACATACATATATCGTAAATACTTATACACACGCACGCACACACACACATACACACACACACACACACACACACACACACATATTATATATATATATATTATATATATATATTATATATATATATAATATATACATATACATATATATATATACATATATGCACACAATATAAAATATACATACATATGTATGTATATTATACATATTCTTGACAATAAGGACTGTCTGTCCCTGGCAGCTCGCAACATTTCTTAATAAATAACTACAATAGATGCCATCTAGTTTAAATGAGGTACTTTTGTACTAATGCACAGAACAACTGTATGTGTGATAAGCTTATTATAATATATATATTATATATATATATATATATATATATATATATATATATTATATATATATATATATATATATATATATAGATATATTCACAAATGTACTGAAAATTTAAAATGAAACCTTTCAATCTCTTGACAAATCTCCAGTAATAAGGATTCTTAGCGTCAATTGAACAATAAACAATTCCTTAAAATGACATGCTTTAAAAAAACTTTCGTTTCGATGATACTTCTCTTTTATATGAATTTTAAAATCGGAAGTCTGTGTAAATAAAACAACATTGACGTGTTTTTTTTTTTTTTTTTTTCCTCTGGTTGACTGCAGCAAATCGAAACAGACAGTTGATGGGCAGATATCAAGGTGTAAAATTCTGTCTGGGGCTTAAAACTGACAAGTACACACATACGTGGCTCGACCTCCATTATGACACTAAACTGTTTACGTCAGAGAACAACACAATTTTTGGCCGAACATCGTCTACTTTCTCTATAATTCACTTGACGATTATGCAAGGTGTCCATAAAGTCCCACTACCATTGCTCTTTATAAATACTTGCAATGGTACTGGGATTTTATGGACGACGCCCTGTACGATCATTCTACTCAGGTGTTACAAGTAGCCGATAAATAGTAAATAATGACGTTTCGGTAAGCTGTGAACAGCTTACTGAGAAAATTATAACATCTAAAAAAATGTTGAGTAAATGAGTTTCTCTCATGCAGACACATGAAAACTGACTGATAAAAGAATTTTGAAAGACCACAATACCTTAGCCAAGGATGAGTTATGGACCTCTCCAAAAGTTCCTTCTCCCCAAAAAGTTCATTTCCTGTTTGTTACAGGTTAAGACCGTCAACGTTCTGCAAATAATGCTCAAAGGAGTTTAGTGAGAGTCTAAGCCGTTCACTTCACCTATATCCCTTGCTGTCCATCCTCTTTAACAGTTACTTCTACTTCATCGTATTTATCTGCTCTATTTTTTGTTTCTTGCTTTCCATTTGCTTCATCTCTCACATATCACTGCTTTCGTCGCTGAATACCTGAAGGTTACACAGCGCTCGCTTGATTCCATAACCTAAATTATGTAATATATTCATCCCTGATCTAAATAATAATTTTACACTACTAGTCATTTACGTGGTTAAGCTTCAAATCCCGCATTTTGAATAATGTAATTATCACAGGCAAAAAGCAAGAGGCAAAAAAACAAAACATAGATTTTTATTGGATTCTTAACCACCGAGTATGATCGCTCGCAGTCTTGACACTGAACCCTCGTTTACGGATGGGAATCCTAAGAGTCTAATGCATGGCAAATATGAAAATATGAACTATTATCCTAGTTCAAAACTCATAGCAAAATTACATTCGTTTTTCCACCTTTGCCCCCTCACAATATGAGTTTGAATTGTCTCTCATGCAAGAAATCGGCTTCGCAAATGGGGTATAAGTGTCAAGTCTGATGTGTAAATCTCAATCATTTCAAAGGTTATAACCATTGGAAAATTATACTTCATTATCGACCTTGATCTTGGCCTGACTGTAAATCAGCTACTACATGCAGGTGTGTTCGTTGCGCTAATTTAAAATGACGTCGGCAAATGAGTAAAAGCTATTCGATTTGAAAATGCGGCCTTACTATCATTTCTTGACGGTCAAGAGGGTGCTTTTTTTTTTTTTTTTTTTTTTAAGTCATCCTCCAAATGTAAACCTTATGCACAGGAGAGTTTACATACTAAGATTAGACCAACAAAACCGCAAATATAAATTCCTTTTTTAAAG
>NC_087201.1:29541055-29567778 GCF_015104395.2 Macrobrachium nipponense | reverse complement strand
AAATATAAATTCCTTTTTTAAAGCCATTTTTCGTGCGTGTGGGCTTCCTACTATGTATATATATATATATATATATATTATATATATATATATATATATATATATATATATATATATATATATATATATATCGAGCTACATATGTCCTTTGATATCTAATTCGCTCTACCTCGGAATTAACATATTTTCATATATGTTTAACCGAAGGGGAATTTTTTTGCGATAATAGAATTGCCGCAAAAACATATATAAAAATATATTAATTCCGAGGTTAGAGCGAATTAGATATTAAAGGACATATGTAGCTCGATATAGTATATGAATCACGGTAATGTGATATGATATATATATATATATATATATATATATATATATATATATATATTATATATATATCGAGCTACATATGTCCTTTGATATCTAATTCGCTCTACCTCGGAATTAATAGTTTTCATATATGTTTAACCGAAGGGGAATTTTTTTTGCGATAATAGAACTGCCGCAAAAACATATATAAAAATATATTAATTCCGAGGTAGAGCGAATTAGATATTAAAGGACATATGTAGCTCGATATATGTATATGAATCACGGTAATGTCCTTAATGACCTATATATATATATATATATATATATATATATATATATATATATATATATATATATATAATAGTATGTATATATATATAGGTAGATAGATAGATTCCAATTCAATATGATTCATTAAAAAATATTTTAATGTTTACATCCTTCACAAGCAACTAAACACTGTCTTGACTACGTAAAAACTTCTTGGTATTCCAAGAATTAATTTATAAACGAAATTTAAATCTAATTTGTCTCTTTTACTCTTCTTCCAGTTAGTCTTTTGTATTATTTTGAAAAGTCCACACAAAAAGGCTGCTGCCATTAGACTTCTTAAGTTTGTAATCTAGCTGTTTTGCAAAGACATAATTAGAAGCCAAAAAGAGCATTTCAGGGATAATAATTATTAAAGAATCTGTTAGGAAACTTTTCAAATAATCAAGAAACTGAGATACTGAAATCTTTCCATTTTTAAACGTCAGCCATTGTATCTTTAGAAAAAGAAACATTTAGCTTCGATGGCAATCACCCCTAAGGAGTTTATAACAGATAACAATCCTTATTGCTTGTTCCCTCGTAGCCTTGGTGTCTTGAGGTAACAATCCTTATTGCTTGTTCCCTTGTAACCTTGGTGTCTTTGAGACTCGAGCTTCGGTATCGCTCCCGTGTATGTTTTAATTAATAAAGTTCCTGTCTGAAGAACTGACGTCTCCTTCACTCCCTGGTGGGTACTATATGGTAGCAGAGCGTGGTTTGAGGGACTGCGGCGATCGTCTTGGAGATTGAATTTTACTACGAAAGTTAAAAAAAAAAAAAAAAAAAAAAAAAAATGATGAGCAGCTAAAAGTTCCCGAACATCGGGGAGGGAGAGTAATCCGGAAGTTCTGTGTGTAAGATGCCGCAAATGTGAAGCCGTTCCTGCCGAGTAAGGAAAAACCAATTGGATTTCGGCTTATGAACTGGAAAGGAGGTCGTATTGGTTCTGTCGACTCATAGTCGCTTCGGGGAGCAGATATCATGGATAGATGAAAGAAAAAAACAAATTTGTTGTGATTGATGCTGAACTGTTGATACAGGTGAGGCGACGACTGAGCCTGAAGTTGTGTGAACCGAAGAATGGTAATTACGAGTCTTCACAGTAGCTTAATCCTTTTGCTGTTTTGAGTGTTTGTGAGAGCTTGGGGATCTTCTGGAAGAAACCTTGAACCCTGATGTTACAATCAACAATAAAGTGACAGTTATAATCGGAAATTGTTGATATATATTTTTTCCCCTCACGAGGAATGATGGCGTCTTCAGAATACTCTGCCAGTTTCCTTACCAGGATACATTGAGGATGAAAGTGAGCTTATGAACCAGTTGACCCGACTGGCTAACTTTGGAACCATAGACAATGCTGGAAATTTTATTTTCAAATTTTGTCGTAAGTGTAAAGGCCCGGTATTGGGACATAAAGAAAATGGAGATGAGAGCAAGTGTGAAAATAATGAGTTGAATTTAGGTGAAGTGGAACAGGTAAAACGGTGGCTAGAAACAAATGAACTTTTTGAGGCAGCAAAAAACCAGTTAGATCAAAGGTATGAGGCTAGAATTTGTGGACAGTGTAATAAAAACTATTTAAAAACAGAGCAACCAATAGTTTCGCATCAGAAAAACTTTCACAAAAAGTGGGATTTCGGTAGAGAAACAACAGGATAATGTATGAAAAGAGTGATATGGATGAAAGACTAGACAAATTATTGAAAATCATTGAAACTAATTTTGAGATAAACCAATTTGTAAGTGGAAATAACCATGTTAATTTAGTTAAAAATCGGAAAGCTCCAATCTGGACTAATGGCCAGGATTTTGAAAGTTATTGCCATCAACTAAGGCTATGGGATTCACAGACACCATTCCTCCAATTCAAAATTTTTCGAATTAGTGGATAGTTTCAAGACAACAAAGAGATTGGAGGATTATCAGAATTTGTGTCAAGAGAAGTTATAGAAAAAGTAAACACTAATAGTGTAAACTATCATTGAAGACGTGATAAACTTGCTGAAAGGTAAATTTGAAAAAACAATCTTGGAAAAAATGTCTGAATTGGTTTCTGAAATACAAAAATTTGAACAGAAAGATAAGGAAACAGGTGAAGAGTATCTGAATAGATTCGAGAATCTTTTAGTGAAAATGGATAGAGCAAACTTTGGATCACAGTGGAAGTTATGGACTACAGTTTGTTTTTAGATAGTCTAAATTAGAAACACGAGAAAAAATTTCAATTATGAAACAACTAAAATTGTAGAAGATAAAGTGACCATAGAAATTTGTAAACAGGAGTTCAAGGAACTAAAGATAGAAAACCAAAGACCCGAAAGGAATTGGACGTATTTTATACAAATAGACAAAGATCTACATCTAGATCAAATGATATGCAAAGAAGTAGGAGACCATACTCTCGTTCGAGAGACAGAAGCCAAAACATGAGAGAGTCAGGAAAGCAGATATCAGAGTAGAAGATATTACTCTCGATCAGGAGATAGAAACCGAACAGAATAGACTCCTTTAAACGAAGAGAACCTTCAGAAAGGAGAAGTGAAGATCCTGAAGAGTTTGAAAGGAATCGGCAAAATCGTCCGTTGGAGGGCGGCAGGAGGCTCAGATCAGAATCGAGAGAGAAAAGGTGTAGAAATGAATGCTGTCTGAATAGATTAAGTAACATCAGATTTGTGAGTGTTGAAGATGAGAGAGGAGAAGTAGAAATGCCTGAAATTTACTTTACGGATGAAATAAATGAAACTGAGATGATTATTGACAATGGTGCACCCAAAAATGTGGCAGGAATTAAATGGATAGAAGAATATCTGAAGAAAAAATCCATTTGGAAAAGGGCAAGTTAATGTTAAAAGAATAGAAAAGAAAAAGTTCAAATTTGGACCAAGCAAAGTTTATGAATGCCACAAAATGTTTTGAAGTTCCACTGATAATTAAAAAAGGAAAGACAAATGGAACAGAGTTCAGTAGACTAAGAGTGCAAATTTATGCTATTGAAGCTAATATCCCTTTTTGTTGTTCTAAAGAACAACTCCAGAATGGAGTGCCTCTCAGGATTATGAGAGAGGAAAGGAAAAACTAGTTATCAGAAGCTTGGTTCCAAACCTAGAAAATAGATTTGATAACCACTAAAGGTAACATCTTGCTGTTGTCTTGGAAACCAATAAAGAATGTAGCGAAGAAGAGATTGTAATGTTTGTCAAGAAACTGGAAAGCAATAAAGAGATATCAGAGTATAAAAGAGTAAAAGGGTACATCTGGTATCTGGCCACAAGGGAGAAATTCAACTCCTCCATTTGTTCACATTGGCAGGAGTAATAACAACCGAACCAAAAAGATTATTAAGAAAGTTGTTAATGATTGTACCCTGCCAAAAGTTTTAAAAATCATTAGGCATACCAAAGTTGCCATACCAACAGTGACGGAATTTAATCAAAAGGTCACAGTTGACCTAAAGCAAGTGAAGGAGAATAACATTCTGTGGATGGTAGACGCCTTCACAAAATTAATAAGTGGAGTTAGTGCTCAAGAACAAAGAAGCAGTCACTGTTTGCATGCCATCACCCAGAAACTGGTGCGAGAAATACGGATATCCTACTGAGGGATTTTGGGCAGACAATGGATCAGAATTTCAAAATAAGGAAATGGAAAGTTTGGCTTCTGCAATGGGAATTACGATCAGGTTTGGCCCAACATATTCCCCTTGGAGTAATGGTTTGAACGAACGAAATCATTACAGCGCTGATCTAACTGTGAAGAAAGTGATGGAGGAGAATGATAGAATTACATTAGATGAAGCAGTTTCAAAAAGCGGCCTGGTGTCATAATACTAACATAACAGTGAAAGGATATGCCCCATTACAGTTACTCACTGGGAGAGCTGTAGTAGTCCTGTATAACAAGTGGAAAATGTAGCTACCGAATCTTTAATCTCTGAGTCAGAAGCAGTCAGAAGACATATTGAAAATCAAAAAGAAGTGATAATAAGTATAGAGAAATTGAGTATGGTGAAAAGTTGAAAATTGCCTTAAACTCAAGAAATGCGTCTTTTAATGATTATCTATATACACCTGGGGAGAAAGTATTTTACCAGCACAAAGGTGGAAAACAATGGTTTGGTCCCGCTACGGGGTGGAAAAGATGGAAGGGAGAAGTGTATGGATTTTAGCAAATGGAGATATGAAAAAGGTAGCTTCTTGTCACTTACAACCTTACGGAACGTTAAGGACTTCAGCTCATGAGAAAAAAGATGAGATTGCGTCGAAGGATGAGGCAGCTCTTACTGACCTGTCCGAGAGTGAAGAAATTAACTTAGAAAAGAGAGAAGAAGCGACAGTTGTTAGTAAACCTGATTTGGCAGAAGAGAATTATGACAAAATGACCGTGAAAGATCATCTTCCATCTGAAAAAAGACCGAAGAAAAGTAAAATTATTAACTATGACCTTCAAGAATGGAGAGGAATACAAGGGAAAAGTGACTGAAGTGAACAAACCTAACTCCAAGCGCAAATTCGTGTGCTTCATAAAACTAGATGGGAGGTAAAACTATTGAAGTTGACTTCGAAAATGAAATAAGGGACTGGAAATATCTGATTAATGAAAAAGAAGAAGAAACTGAAGTAAGAGAGACTAAAGAAAATGTCGAACTAGATAACATTGGTACTTACTGGATGAAAATGTCAAATGACGAGTGCTTAGTAGAGGAAATAACCACATATGTAGTAGAAGTTCCAAAGAGTCGTCATCATGAGCCTGAAGTTATTAAACGCTAAAGAAAAAGAACTTGAAAATTTTGAGTATTATGAAGCATTTGAAGAAGTAAAAGATACAGGACAAGAGAAATTGGTTCAAGGTGGGTCATAACAGAAAAAGAGAGACAAGATGGGCAGAAGACCAAATAAAAGCAAGGTTAGTTGCTAGAGGATTCCAGGAAACGGAGAAACCAAAATCAGATTCCCCAACCGCCTTGAGAGAGTCTTTCAAGACTTTCCATCGCAGTATCGGCTAATGAAGGATTTGAACTGGAGAGCGTCGACATTTCAGCAGCTTTCTTACAGGCCGAAAAGCTTGAGCGTGATGTGTGTTGAACCACCCAAAGATGTAAAAAAGGAAGGAACCATTTGGAAACTGAACAAGCCAATATCTAATGGCTTGAAGACGCAGGTAGGAGAGTTTTGGCTGTTAAAGTAGACAAGATTTTTTAAAGCAAGAGGAATGAAAAACACTGCATGGAGATAACGCCTTCTACTACCTCCATGACGGCGGATCATTACTTGGTATGATTTATGTCATGTTTGATGATTTTTCGATTCCGGAAAAAGAAAAAGAGAATTTGTGGATATGATCAAGGATCTTTTAATGAAAAATTTTACGATTTCTAAGGTGGAGTCATCCGAATCAGATTTACAGGGATTGATATAGTTAAAACAAGAGAAGGAATAGAAGTAAGCATGGAGGATTATGCCAATCTATTGAGGAAATCAAAGAAATAAGGAAAATTGGAAATGACGAACCTCTAACAAAAACCGAATATAAAGTTTACAGGAAGTATGCAGGAATCCAGTGGTTGGCGGAAAATGTCCGACCCGACTTGGCTATTGTTGGATTGAACATGTCTATGAAAAATAAAGATGCTACGATCGGTGACCTAAAGAGAGTAAACAAAATTGTTAAGAAAATTAAATCAAGAGAAAGCAAAATAAAGTTCGGTAAAATAGGGAAGAAAGAAGACCTGAAAATTTATGGCCTCGGCGATGCGAGTTACAGATGTGACTCAAAGTCAATTGGTAACTTGATTTTAATGGGAAACAAGAAAACTGATATAGTAGCTCCTATATATTGGAAAACAAAAAACCACCTCAAACAAGTTTGCTATTCGGCCAAAGACGCCGAAACGAGGAACTTAACTAAATTAGTAGATGACAGTGTTTATTTAGCAAAAAAGTGTGAACAACTTATGTTTGGAGAAAAAGGAAAAAGGAAAAAGGAAAAAAATCCCAGTAAAGCTGTTCACGGACAGCAGACCAACACTGGAAAAGTAAGAGGCCTCATCAAAAACAGGTTAGAAAGAAAATTTTGTTAAGAAAACGCAGTGGCAGGACTTGAAGAGAAACTAATTCATAAGAGGTAGAATCATATAGTTGGCTGAATACTAAAGACATGATAGCAGACATATTAACAAAGGAAAATAAAGAGAGTGATGACATGGTGGATGTCTTAGTTAGGGAAGACTTAGAATGGCTTTAAATGAAGACAATCTTGTTCATTTTAAAAACGATGAGTTCAGGCTAGAAAATGTTAAAATTAAAGAGAAGGGAAACAGGTTTTAAATATATGTGTAATTTCTTTTGCAATTCTTAGATATTTATGCAATGGAATGTTGTATGCGAGGTTTAGACTATTATAGTTCTTTTATTATGAAATGCTATTGTTTGTATTCATATTACAATGTACGTTTAGTTTTAGCTTGATAACGATTTTATATTTGATGCTATATTTTATCCACTTTATTATAATCAGTAACCTTCTGTATAGATCTCTGTTTGTTTAACGAAGTAAAACAAAAAAGGACGGCGGGGGAATAACAGATAAACAATCCTTATTGCTTGTTCCCTCGTAGCCTTGGTTGTCTTGAGGTAACAATCCTTATTGCTTTTGTTCCCTTGTAACCTTGGTGTCTTTGAGACTCGAGCTTCGGTATCGCTCCCGTGTATGTTTAATTAATAAGTTCCTGTCTGAAGAACTGACGTCTCCTTCACCTCCCTGGGTACTATAGTTTATTCAGCACTTATCAGAGAAAAGGATTTCGAAAGTCTGAAACAAATTCCACGAAATATGAGACTTTGAGGAAAAGATTCAAAAATTCAGACTCCACTCAATTCCATAAATAAAAAAAAATACAAGGCCACTGAAACTGGTTGTTGAGAGAGAATGTTTAGAGATTGTCGATTATTTTATTTGTTTTTTTTTGAAAAGGAAAGCATTACCTGAAGAGAAATTGTGAAGTCAAGGAATATGAGATTTCGCTGTCAATGTCCTCTGGCTAAGGTGTGTATTGGTGTATCATTAAAACTTGTTTCTTGATATGTTTTTTTTTTTTTTGTATCGCCGAATGCAATTAGAAAAAAATATTAACTCACAAAATAACCGTTTCCACTTACCTTGATTTTTATCCGACAAAGGAACGTACTTTAACGAAATTGTTCGCCGTGAAAACTGTTTCAGAAAAATGATAAAAAGCCTCTGGCGCGTTTTCTTTTTTCCAAGAAATCAGTAGATATCTTTTTCTTCCTAGAAAAAGAGTATTTACTTGAGATTTACACCCCATCAGCACCACTGCTTCTTATACTATTTTATTCAGAAATCTTCCAAAAAAGAAGTCAGTAACAAGTTTATTCCCACATTGTTTTCTGTTGGGGGGGGGGGGGGGGGGGGGGGGGGGGTGGGGGGGGGGGGGGGGGGGGGCAAAAGAACCAACATTACTACATAATTACGTCGCGAGAGACGGAGGGACGGTCTCCGCGCAACAAGAAACGAAATGATTATTTTCAAATTCCTTATCGCAGGTAAGTCTCGCCATCATGGCCACTAGAAGTCTAGAGGATGACGTGAGGCTGGAGTGTCGTCTTCGTCTGGAGGAGCTTCTGGCGGATGCCGACCCTTGTCTGATCTGCCGGTATCCCGATCTTGTTAGAATGTATGCACCGCCTCCGAGTGGGAGGTTATGGTTGTGGCTAGTAGTCTACTGATCTATGGAGAATTGAGCTATCTATCATTCAAATACAGCACTCCTTAATATAAGGCCATTTTAATCATTTCTGTCGCAGATCTCTTTATCAAAGAATGAATGAAAGTTCCCTTCATGTCAGAAAAGACAGATATACATATGACTGATCGTGTTCTTCTATCGGCGCCCATTTCAACTTCTCAGATCTTCTCCAGACTCGGCGAAGGGAGAGAGGTGCATCCCGATGCCCTTATTGGCATTGAACGCCTTGATGGCATCCCAGCCAGGGCGTGGGTGGTTGGCGCTGAGGAAGGCCGAGGCCACTGCAGGCTATCACAGCATTTGGCACATGCTTGGTGCTCCAGGCAGTCTTCTTTGCCTTCACTGCATTCATACAAGGTGAGCAAAAAAATTCTGTATGAAACTAGGCCTTTTTTCTTCTTTTAGAGAGTTGTTTGGTAAATGTGTGTATGTTACAATTAGTAATGTCTTATTGCATGTACTTATCAAAATGATATACTACAAGCATTATGCTGATGATGCTCGTCAACAATAATATATGACAGTACAAAAATATTTCTACATGTCTAATATGTGCTTGATATAATGCTAGACTCTTTGATTGTACAGGGTGTCCATAAAGTCTGAGTACCATTCTTGGCAATAAATACTTGTAATGGTACTGGGACTTTATGGGCAATAAATACTTGTAATGGTACTGGGACTTTATTGACACCCGGTACATCATTTAACGGGTATAATTGCATAGAGTGAAGCTTCAGTAACCAGAGAGAGAGAGAGAGAGAGAGAGAGAGAGAGAGAGAGAGAATCTGAAGCTAAACCATGAAAAACAAATTTACAGGCACTGATGGCATTCAACAGTGAGCAAGTGAGCAGTGACGGTTGCTGGGAGGCAGCGAAAACTTTACTACCAGACACTGTCAAGCGGTGGGGTGCAGCTGACGTTGCAGAATGGATGGAGGAGAATCGCCTTCTCATCATCGTTGAAGACTTCGACTATCGCAAGTGCAGAGAAATGGTTGGAGAGACACTGGAAGAATGGAGTGGCGCGGACTTCCTGCTCTTGACGACGCCTTCTTACGTTGCAGACACAACCGAGCTTTTAGCCGAACACCTTCCAACGATCAAGTTTAACGTCCAGAATGTGGAAGTGAATCTTAGTCTGCAGTTGTTGAAAGATCTCACTCTGACTGAAAAGGGGAAATTTGGTCAATGGTGCGAAAGTAAATGGGCTATAGTCAAAGAGATCATCAATTACCCTGATTTAATGCAACCAATGTGGCATGCTTGGCATCACAAATATATCTGTGATGCTACTACAACCACTACTGAGTTGCTGTGGACCATATTATTAGCTCACATTGCTCAGAACATACACATGGATATGGAATTGGTGCACAAGTGGTTCCAGGCAATTGGCCAAAAAGCAAGAGAGAGTTTGGAAGATAGAAATAGGGAGCCAGTGAAGAAAGAGGAGGTCATGAATGCAGCGCAAGAGATTTTTCCCAGTGGATTTGCTGAAGAAGTGCTCACTAAATCTCTGCCATGCCTGTATTCATGGCTTTTGCCGGGAAACATTTATTATCCTCATCCAGCAAGCAATTCCTTGCTGCCTGGGATGTTGATTCACCAAAAGCCTTGTAGCTGGCTAAATTCGCTTAAAACTATTAACAAAATATCTAATAGACGAAGACAGTGTAGTCATTTACGCAGCGGGGCATCTTCATCGCATTTTAGAACTGCAGCCCCAGTTTAGGGATGATAACGTGACTCGCTGCGCTCGAAATTTGATCTTGCATATGGACAGGGCGAAAGATAGATTTGAATACATTCTAAGGGTCATCTACGAAATCCATAGTCAATCCCTGGATAGTGGACATATTCAAAAAGGAAATTGTATTTCATTTCAGCGTCACTGGGAAGTTCACGACAAAGGGATGATACCATCTTCCATAGAAACCCTTTTGAAATTCGAGACCCCAGCCAAGATCCTTCTGCTCATCAGCAAAAAACGGGAAGCTCCTGACCTAGAAGGGATGGTCAATCTACTCTCTAGGAATACAATACCGATGTGCTTGCTCGAGTCAAATCATCTCGAATGGGAGAGCCCCTCCACAACAGACGAATACATCAAGATTCTGCAGGAGGGGAATGCTGCAGTGGAGGATGTTATTGGCTGCCTGAAAAGCGATACCATCCTTAGCTTGGGACAAAATGCCATGACACGCAACTTAGTTTGCTTGCGAGCTCGCCTGACCGATCTCGAAAGTGTCAAGGCGCTGTTCGATTGCCCTCAACACCTGCCTTGTCTGTTATGGCTTGAGGCAGATTTCGACCTCCCTCTCTCTCAACTTGAAGACCTCGAGCTCCCTCAAGTCAACACAGGTTTGATGGATGTCTGCTTTAAGGAGACCCATGATGAAGACATCCCTTTTCTTTGTAAGTTTCTGAGCACCATAAGGAAAAATTATTCCGGCATTCACCTCACGAGGAGCTCGGTCACTCCCCAGGGAGCGAAGGAGCTTTTAAAACAATTTTATAAGCTTGGCATGAAGATGTCAGTGGACATCGCTATCGTCAATCGCTATAGACGATGGAGGTTCTTCATTTTGTCGACGATCCCCAAGACGGATGAGATGACGCAAGAGAAAGTGCAGCATCTCTTGGGCTATGACGACCGCCACCATTACAATGACAACGAGGTCTTCTCCAGCGCGGTTGCTGATCACGAAGAGGCTGATGCTTTGGCGCACTTCTTGGGGCTCATGAAGGATGTGCTCTGCTTCAGATACGCCTGTAGTAATTACCTGGTTGTTAAGAGTTGTAATGGAAGTATTGAAGCCAAGAAATTAATGTGAGTTCTTGTGTCTAGAGTATTTTATTTGCATCGGTCATGCAAATATCAACCATGTAAGCATGAAAAGTTTACAAAACTCTCATTTGATCTTTGATCTAGTCTGAAATAGGATATGTCTCACCTAAATATGAGTATGTATTTAGATATCTTCCATTTTATAATTTTGTTGAAGACTGCAGTTGAAAACAATAGATGGCTTTTTATTTTAAACGTAAACCTTATTACAAAAGGAGAGGAAAATCTTTCATATTGATTTTACTATGATTAGGAAAATAAAGGAGGTTTAATTTCAAACAATAACTAGGTAGGCGAGTTGGGGTCATTTTCGTGTCTGAAGACAGTCTGAACCACCACAAACCACGGCAAGTTGAGCTAAAAATATTGTTTCCAAGAACAGTCACTTACCAAGTTTTTGTGGCATGCACAATGTTAAGACTATTCAAGCAAAGACTTCTCTGGTTACGTTACTTCGACAAGCATGGAGTAAATATCACAATTCGTATCCTTTGCAATAAACTAGGGGTAGCCATATTATGCAGCCGATTGTAACAGCCTCTTGGATACAATAAACAAAATACTTAATCTGTTCAGGGGAAGGATTGGTCTATGAATGTGTGTGTTTACAATGTGTTTTGAATATCTTTTTCACATCATTATGATGCTTCATAGCTACAAAAAATAGCATGTTCTCCGCCCGCACACCTGTTTCATTTCCCACATACTACATTTCCCATATCATCTCCGATTCCCACCACTAACCATCGCAGGACTACCATATATGGCAGCCTCATATCTGCCATGATTGCTTCTTATTCAAAAATATAATGTCCTCAGGTCGTTTTTTTTTTCTTTTTACCCGCATGTTTCTTAGCAGGAATATAAGTTGGCTTTAAGTATAAACCCAAATCTGGGCCCGAGTTCCTCACTGAACGAGTAGGTTGCATACTCACCTATTGATCTGGCAGCCTGAGTTCCCTTGCTGCTGGCACTGATGCAGAATTAGAGGAATTCATTTCTGATGATCAAAAATTCACTTCTCGATAAAATGTGTTTTGGATCACTCAACAAGCTGTAGGTCCCTTCGCTAGGTAACCAGCGGGGTTCTAGCCACGTAAAAATGATCTAATTCTTTGGGCCAGCCCTAGGAGAGCTTTTAATCAGCTCAGTGGTCTGATTAAACTAAGATTTACTTAATTTAACCAAATCTAGGCCTACTGCTTAAGCAACGGTTTTGTATGAATAAGGTCCATATCTTATTGTCCTTTTCAAAACGTTGCAACAGTCATCGTAGACCGTTGGACGCTTGTGTTGAGAGACTAGTGAATTATTCAAATCCCTTGCATAGATAACTTTCATTTGTCTACCTGTGCTTTCGTACTTTGGCGCGCGTTCCTAACAACACTTGCTGCCATGGATACTAATGCAAGGCCTGGTGTTGGAGGGAATTGGAGGGAAAGTGGGGTGTGTGGGGAATGAGACAGGTGTGTGTGGGTGAGGGGGGGGGTGGGGGTGTGGCGGGAAATACTAGACTTGTATGGGATTAGGGAAATGAAGGGTGTGCGCGCCGGCTCAGGCAATAGACGACGTTTATATGACGATGGTCAGAAGTGAAGTGGGTGTTTTGAGCAGAACATATTATATAAATAAATAGATAAATCAATTAATCAAATAATTAATAAATAATGTGTTATCGTGTGAGGGAACGCACACGTGACGCATTACTGACACGCTAAAAATTGCGCCCTCTGTTACCATAAGATGGGTCATAACTTTCCATCGAATTTTTTTATCATTATTATAGAATAAGTAACCTTTCTATACGTATCAACCAAATATGAATGATGAAAATTAGGCAAAATAAATTAATAACCTAGAACACTCCAAGACATTATTAAATAGTGAACAAGTAAAAGACAGAAGGTTTTAGACCCAACTCGTGGAGTTTCCAGTCTAGCTCTCAAGAGGTCATGAACTTATACATTTTACAAAATTGTATAACCTTATGATGAAACCCTTAAGCTCCAAAAGTATGTTCTGACCACCACCCTTATTTTGCTAAACAAATTTTATCAAAAATGTCAATAGTGAATATAAAATATTGAAGATTTAAATTACAAAAACAGGAATGTTTTTTTTATAGAAGTAACTAAACTGAATAAAGCGCATTAAATAGACCAAACATCTTTCCTTCCAAATCACACATGCTAGCAGTGCTTTAATATTCTGTACACAGATGTGTGCACTTTGTGGATGTCAGATTTTGAATTCGCAAGTTATAAATTAGCTGTGCTGTGTTGGTGAGTTGTAACCCTGGAGTACAGATAACATAAAAAAATAGTGAACATTGTTTCTACTTTCTTCCGACCACCAGATGAGGATCTTATTTGTATAATTGCTCTTATCCCATCTTACTACAAAAAACACTAGTTTGGTCTGTGTGTCTGTTTGTTGTCTATAAGCACTTTTCACTGGTGCGGAATCCCCCATAAGTGCTTAATAGCTGACGGACCAATTTATTAGCATTAGGGGGTTAAGGAGGGGTGAAGGAGAGAGGGTCTTTCCCTACTCAGTGACTACCTTACTAACAAGACCAAGCCATTTTCAAATCGTTGCTGAATATGGTAAGATACGGTGAAAATTACATCCGGGAAAACTACCGCTCGGTTGATAGTTTACAGTAAACTGAATTGTGAATTCTTACGTTCTGACGAATAAGGCAGGTACATCAACATAGGAAATAACAAGAAAGGAAAATAAAAAGTTCGAGCGTTAGCTCGGCATAAAATCACCGGTGTTAGATAACTGTTACTTTAGAGTACAGTCACATCGTCTGGGGCCGTGGCACCCGCCCTCACCACCCGGGTACCGGGTCCTACTAACTAGTTTCATGAAAAATGAAAAGAAAAAAGTAAATTAGCCTCAACGAGTCTAGGCACAAAGAATAGGTTCCATGTAAGGTAAATATGTATTTAAGAAAATAACAAAATTCTACTGTAATCTCTTGCAGAATAATGAGAAATGTGTGATGTGGAGTCTACATTTCTCATTGGCAGGCAGAGGAAAAGTTGTTCCATTTAATGAGAAAAACAATTGATGCACGACTCTGTAAGTTCTTTTGAATTTGTTGATTACCAAAATAGCGTTATTATTTAAAACTGACCGTCCGGAGTAAAGAAGCATATCATTCTCCAGGATCGTTTCAATCAATGTCAATCGAGTCAAGGTTTGTGAAAAGAAAAACATCATTGAAACAAGATTATACATCAGTTTGCTGGATAACATCTTTCCGATGCAACTTACCATTAAGATATGCCGTCAGCCTCTAATGAAAACCGCTTTAAAGTAAAATAACATTTTCTTTGGTGAGTGATCTTCTTCAATAGCAAATGTGCAGCTTAAATATTAACGGATTCCAGCACAGCATCGAACGCAGAAATAGTTGATGTCATTGTTATTTATGCTTGTAAAAATTTCGAAGTGGTTATCGCGAATTGTAAACATCGATAGACTGGTCGAACATTCAAGATGGAGTCTGGATATTAGAATTCTTCTCATAAAACCCTTACCGGGTGGAGTACTATAAGGTTTCATGGAGTCTATTGCTTTAGATATATATAATATATATATATATATATATATATATATATATATATATATATATATATATATATATATATATATATTATGTGTGTGTGTGTGTGTCTATCACATTACCGTGATTCATATACATATGTAAGTGTTTACATAATAAAAATATGGAATGTTAGTCCATATATATAAAAGACTAAAACTAAAGAGGTCAAAACAGATTGCTTTGCAGGAATGTGATCAGACTAGAGACGCTAAAGATGACGTATACAATAAAAGTAGGCTAAGATAACATGCCGTCACCTGTAGTCATTCAATTGTTTATAAACATTAGTCCAAGCTCCCTGCTTGAAACAACTACGGCCTACGTGATCTGTAGCGTGTCTCATTTGATTGTGTGTTCGTATGTAACTGTCATCTGATTGTATGTTCATATGTTCGAACTACTGTCTGTTCCTTCATAACTTGTAACAGAGATGGTAGACAAGCAGAACAGAGTTAGCTATCGTCATTAGAAGACCTGTACCTCTTTACCTAAGCTTTATCATGTAGAGGAATAGGATTAGCCAACATCATTGGCAGAAGCGATCAAGCTATCGTCATTAGAAGACTTGTACAATCATACCTGATCTTCACCATGTAAAACTTCAGAAGATATATATATTTTTACTTCGTGTTTTCTACAAGAACCCTCCTCACCATGAGTTTAACACATCATCGTCATAAACAAGAAGATAATCCCGACTTCGTAAGTGATCTACAAACCCCAAACACACTCCATTGAAGATGGAAGTGCAATACCGACCGACTTAGCGTAAGATTATCGCAAGTCCAACATTACCTCATAGGGCGCTTTATCATACAAGGCACAAGCCCTAATATTGGTGGCAGTGGACCAGAAGAACTCTACAACTTCTCTGAAGAAACATCAGAATAATGAAGTATCATATAAGAACTCTTCAACGACGACGAAAGCAGCAGATTCTTCAAGCAACTTATTTTCATCGTTTTAGTGAGGCGACTTCAGAAACAACAAGAACTCTTTAACGACGACGAAAGGAAGAGATTCTTCAAGCAACTTAGTATCATCGTTAGTGCATAACTTCAAGAAACAAAACGACGTGTCCTTTTCCTACGACAACGCAAGCTTCGTCTCTCATTAGAATCATTCAAGAAAACATCGTTAGTGAGCAGTTCCGGCACTCCAAGAAACAAACCGAACGCGTCTGGCAGCATCGGATCTTTCAAGGGCTCGAATCATCGAAACAACGCGCACGGGGGAAACTGAAGCCAAACCAGGTCATCCACTAAAATAGAGAAGGAGGACCAGGCCGTGTGTCGTTATCGGAACACCGTGATTCTTCCCACAAAAGCAAGCTAAGTACAATTTTTTTTATTCATTTGGAGTAACTTTGAGTGTTTTCCTTTGCAGGTCGAATTTCGTTATTCTGTGGCTGAAGTTACGAGACATTCTTAATCTTACTTTTTTACAGAAATTATCTACATCATTGAGATTTCGCTACTGCGAGTTTTTTTATCTTTTGAGTGTCTGTTTCCAGAAGTTCTACTGAAATATCGTAATCATATACTATGTTAATTTTATCATTTGGGTGATTATTAATCCCTTACGTAACAAATCATATTAAACAGTGAATATGCGTTACGCAGTGGACGTCTGTATTTATACAGATGCATGGATAGGGTCGTTAAGCACCGTAGTGTAGTGATAGAAAACACACAAAAACAAGTGGAACACCCGTACAAATCTATATAAATTAGGAGGTAACACTATTTCGGGTCATGACAATAAATGCTCCTTTGCAAAGTCCGATCGCAGTTTTAGCCTTGAGTTTTGAGTTATATAAAATATCGAACTCAATGACTCAACTTAACTTTAAAAATATGGCTGGATTGCAAGGAATAAACATGTCTGTAAAAAAACTTTCAATCAGGCTAAATGCGCTGACCAGGATCCCTCACTCTTTCATTAAATTTTAGCAAAGAATGAAGTACAAACAGTTAATATTGAATGCAGTAGTGATAACTTGTCTTATAGTAATCGCTCAGTTCCTAATAGTTTGTCATTCATTGCTTTATACGTAACCAACAACATAATGCTAAAAAACACACAATACGTTGCCGATGGTAATAAAGAGAAGGATCCTAATTATTACAAAAAGAAATAGAAACAGTAGCCGTTCAGAATCAAACAAGCAAACTCGGTGACTGTTCACCTAGTCAAGCGGTCAAGGTCAGTCAAATCTGCCGAGTGTTCAAAGCATAGCAAATTCCACACAATAAGCGACTCTAGCAGAGTGGGGAAAAGCGTGTTGGTTCATACATGCCAATATCTTTTTGAATTAAAAAGGATTTTTCCTATGAAACACACGACGTATAAAGTAATCAGAGCAGGTTTTCGTTTTTTTTAATACGTAAGTTATTATAAGTAGTGGTGGATAAAGCCCAACTGTACGCGCCGTAAAAAAATAGAGTATCTTGTTTTATTTCTTTAGTACACGTAATATCCTGTATTACGGACTCACCGTCTGTTGTTCGAACTTTCCTAAATGAGAAGTCCGGATAAGCGAGCGCTTACAAGATACCTCTATAGTTATAAAAAACATTGATCTGTAATCTAGTGTAATTGTAAGATATCCATCTAGGGATACACAAAATATTATCTTTACATCCTGCAAAATAAGGCGTGTTTATCAAAGGAAAATCCTATAAACCTTCAAACATATTAGAATCAGTGAACAAAAAAGAGACAGTTAATCAAATAATAACTTAAATAGAGGAACTATACATTTGTCTCATAAAATCGTAACATTGTTCAAATGACCCAACAGAATTCTCCCACAACCGCAGTTGTAGTTTGAGCGCAAAAATCTCGAGAAGCATGCACCCTCGAATGTCTTTAGTGCGTGTAAAAAGACTTTGCTGGGAAATGAAATTTTAATCCTTCCCGACACTCTGAAATATAACGATTTCCGCGCAACAAAGACCCTAAAAGTATACATATCGTGGATACGGAAGTTATAAATATCGCATTTTTTATTGTTTGCTCAATTTTAATCACGCCCACCTCCAGTCGTGGATGAATCTCTCTGATAATCTATCTAAAGTAATATCCGTAAAGTCATTCAAGGAGAGGTGATTCAGCAGAATTTTTTTTTTATCTTCTACCATGAATACCAGGAAGTTTCTCCACTAGCGAGTGATCTCTGGGAGAAAAACGGATGTCATTGAAAACAAAATACGGTTCTAAGGACAAACATAAAGCTATCTATACGTACCTTCGTGTAGAACCCAATGAAATTTCAAAATAGAGATAAATGACGAAGTTGAAAAATGTTAGTAATAGGAGCCATTAGGAAATCAAATAAGCCCATATAATTTTTGCCCTCAAACGTCATGCCATAAAAGATCGGACTTGGTGGCGTATCTGCGCAGATTACTGTCGCTTTAAACAAGGCAAACGACTCCCGATAGTTTCCATGCCATTGTACCGACGACCTCTTATCTCTGTTAGGTTAGAATAAATTTTTCACCAGCTTGGACTACTTTAAAAGCTTTTACCAGATACCATTACCTAAGTGATTGTACCTCATACACCGTTTTCAGCACACTCAGGGGACATTATCAATTTTACGTATGCCTCCGGCTTACGTTGCGCCCCAATTACAATATAGTGTTTGGAGACTTTTTTAGCGGATAACTACATGCCTATATGGATGATCTTGTCATCTTTTCTAATACCTTAGAAGTACATTCCCACAAATAAACTAGAGCTAGTCTCAGAGTAAAATATATAAATGTGAGTTTTTAAAACCGAACATGTTTATCTAGGTTTTATGTGTCTTGTCAAGGTCTTAAAGTAATCCATGGTAAGGTGTCGGCTATTCATAATTTCCGGTACTTATTAACGTAAAATTAAAAGGGGGGGATACAGCACTTTTGCGCTGTAGTGGGTATTACAATCGTATGCAAATATGTAACTCTTCAATCATGACAGGCTCCTTTAACAGATCTTACGAAGAAGAGTGTAGATTAGATATGGTCTAAAAAGCATCAACAGGCGTTCGATATCTTAAAAGCGGAATAATGCAGCTTACCTAACTTAAAAATCCCTGATTTAAAATAAGGAATTTTTTTTTTTTTATTGCAAACAGACGCCTCAGACCAAGGGGTAAGAGGGATACTACTTCAGCAATATGATAAAACAGTTTTCTTTCCTTATAGCTTTTTATTCACGTAAACTAAAGCCCTCTGAAAGTAAATATACAGTTATAGGCAAGGAAGAAGGCTAGGTATCTTTAACTCACTAGTTATATTTTAAGTTCATAATCTATGGCTATCCTGATAAAATCCTACTGACCATGAGTCATTTACGAGTTTTTTCAAAGGCTTTAATCACAGTCCAAAAGGAACTCGGTGACAAATGATCATTCAGGTCTTTGGAGCCAAGATAAGATATCTACCTGGGAAAGCAAATATCATAGCTGACGCATATCCCGCAATCCCGCACCATACAGCAAAGAACCATTAATTAGACTAAAAGATATCGAAACCATCCGTGCCTTATTGCTTAAAACCGTATCTAAACAAGAAAATTCCTTAACCCAAGAGATCGCGACCATTGAATATCTGGGTTGGAGCGCAGAACTGTTACAAACTGAAACAAAGCAAGTGTCAACAGTGATAAGCAAAACAATAAACAAACACCAAACAATAAACACTTCGAACGGAAACAAGGTCAGCAGCTAAGCAAAAACAATATAAAACACGTTCGAACGGAAAACGGGTCAGCGGCTTAAGCAAAACCAATAAACACTTCGAGCAGAAACCCCTAAACGCAAAAATATTTAAATTTAAAGTATTGGTATCAGATAATGTAATCAAATGTAATATTATATGTAGGTCCGTGACGAGGAAAACCGAAGAACACAGCAGATGACTAACGACCGGTATGTAGTAATAATAATCTCTTTCATACCAATCGTCATAAACTGGTTTGCATTTCCGTCATCCAGGGTTCCCTACTATGTCAACAGAAAGCCAAATCACTGTTTTACTGGCCTACAATGCTTACAGATATAAAAAAGACACATAACTAATTGTAACCCGGTGTCATGAAAACAAGGATACACTAAGACACCTGTCAGTTTAGGGGCCTATCCTGTGCCAAATCAATCCTTGAAAGAATATACTTAGAATTATTAACAGAGTTACGAGTCTGACAGAGGGAATAAACACTTCTTAGTGTTAATAGTCCTTGACACGTTATATAGAAGTAATAGCACTAAAAACAAACACCGCAATTGAGTGCATTAGGAATATTTATGAGTGCTAAATCAGTAAACATGGAATTCAAACACATGATAATCTGACTCGGGTGGTGTAAATCAATAATAATCTCCATAACACGTGGTGTGAATTCCTTTCCATTAAGAAAACCAATAATATATTTTATCACCCAGAGTCAATCGGTTTGGTAGAATAACTGATAATTAAATAGGAAGTGTCAATGTCTTACGAGTTACAAACTCGTGATATTGGATCCGAACTGGATTATAGCGGTTCTCGCGGTTTTAAATACCTTTATCATTTATATCTTGTATCTATAGAATTGATGCCGCAAGTAGCCTTATACGGTACCGCCGCTAGAACACTTTTACCACATATTGTCAAGCCAAACCATTAATTTATCAAATATATATAAAAAAATATATAAATAAATAAATATAAAAAAAATAAATAAAATATGGATACAAGTGAGTCAAATATAATACACTCCGTAAGAAGTCGGAAGGGTTACAAATTATAAATAAAAAAAGGATTCACGATAAAATCAATAAGCAAAACGTAAACCATAGATTAATTAAATATCCAAATTATATATGCGTATATATTTAGTAATGACAAATAAGCTAAAAGTTCAAAATACATATCCAAAACCTACTGAAATATTGTCTTGTCCCGGTGATTTATATTCGTAGTCAATGAAAAAAAAAAAATAATAATAATAATAATAAATTAAATAAATAAATAAAATAAAATAAAAGAGATTTTAAAGTCAGGAAGTCTAGAAGTGAAAATGTTATCTATGGAATAATCCTATATGAATCTTATACAGGGCTAATAATATATATAGAATTTGTATGGAAACCTTTTTCATTAGTTTGAATAAGGAATATTTAATTTAACATAATTACAATTATGCAGATTTCCAACATGAAACTAATATATTGTTCAATTTTGGTACTGTTTTTTTTTCAGACATTCTTCTCATGTGGGTCGAGTATTAAAAAACAAAAAAAAAATTTATCCTAAAGTCGTATTTATTACAGCAAGTAACGTAACTCTTAGCTGGCTGAGAGCAATCTCCTGCCAAGTGACGACGTCATCATTGCCGTATCAGCATTTGTTCCTTTAAACCTCAATAATCTGCTTACACAGGCTTCATCTGTGTGTCGTCTCTGCTTGCAAAGCAGATTGACTGGGGAAAGGAATGCTTAGTTCATGAACTTCACATGTGGTTCATAGGTCACATGACAGGCCACATAACATATTCTTATCCGTGTGTGTGAATCAAATTAGTTAAGGACTTGCAAATCATTTTAAAATTAATGAACAAAATAAGCAAATAGAATTTCTATAACAACAAGATGAATTAATTTTTTTTTCTGAACCTCATAGACATTTAGAAGTATCAAGATATGTATATATGAAATATTTACTTGCAACATTAGCCTATTACAATTCAAGTAAAACATTCATGGGAAAATGTCACATTTTCTTGAAAAACCCAAAGTTATTTAGAAATTAGTTACACAGTGGGTTTTTTTTTCGTTGCATCTCTACCTATTAATAAAGTTTTTAAAAAAATTAACCTCAGAGGATGCGCTGCGGAGAAAATTGAATATGAAACTTTGTTAGGGAGCACATCAGAAATCATGATTAATATTCTCTTTGACTCTTATGTTGCTTGGCAATCTTACAAATAGCTCCGTTTTCCACTTCTTTGTCTAGTAACTTACTACCAGTAATATAGAATTTTCTTTGGAATTCGTATTGATATCTGTTTATTTTTTATAATTATGGATATTTTTACAGTCATCATAGACCTGGATAGGTTCACTCATTGTTAATGCATGGATAAAAAGTTTGTACAGCGGACTCTTTTGAATTCCGAAATATCAGCGAATTCATGTGGGTTAAGTCTGGTCTAAATGGCTCTCTCCCCTCCCCTGTATTTGGATGTCGTCTGAATTTACTTTTGCCCTTGTGACAAGTATAAATTCCCTTGCAGGTGATTAATGGAAACTGGTTACAGTATCCTGCAGTACGAGAATTTCACATCGCAACTTTCCCCCGAAAAATCGTTCGTTCGCTTCGCGGAGACGACCGGCAGTCGAGGTAACAACCGCCTACAATGTGAAAGGAATAAGCACCATCATGGACTTCTTCGACCGACACCGTATCTCGTCGTTAATCTCGTTTTCATGCGGAACGCTCCAGCGACTGTCGGAAATCGACTACGAAAGGACATACTTCCGACAATTACGACCCGAAGGATATTCAACTCTACTTTGCTGGCGAAGGACTCGTGCTGGGGATGTTTTTTTATTCATCGCGAACATAATCGTGTAGCTTAGGATGCAGAGAATAAGTATGAGCGCAAAAATAGAACGTTGGACCCGCCCAGGCAAATTTTCCCCTTGTTTTAACCCTGTGAAATAGGCCGTTTCATTGGGCTATAGGTGGTTGTCTGGAAAAAGAAAAAAAAAAAACTTTGTGTGTTGTCAATGGACGCTAAAAGTTGTGAACGACATGCTAGTTCAGTGCAGTATATAACCTCGATCATGTATCCTATATATATAAAGTATCATGTATCCTATATAATAAAGATCATAAATAACGAAATCGAATATATTTTTTGCGTGTACGCACTAGAATCTATATATAAATGATCATAAATAACGTAATCGAAATATATCTTTGCGTGTACGCAATAGAATCTATTTTAAAGTGCACATATATTAATCATAATTATATGAATCCTATACATATGTATAAACAAATCAGGTAGCCTATAATCAATCTGTTACCTTTTTATCTTACCAATATCTGCAGTTATATATGAGTTAGTATATTGATTAATGAATCAGATATATAACAGTTAGCATAAAAATCATCGAATCAATCAGCATAAACATTAATAATTTTATCAATTCATATATGAAATTTTTTATCAGTTAAAATATGATTTTTATGATATTAAACTTCATTCTATGCAATTATCAGAGTACAATAGTATTTTCTGTAGCATATGTATCTTAATGAGATGAAGTGAAAAACTGTATCATTATATATCACGTGATCACTATTATTTACCAATATCATGTTTTATATTTTATTACTTGCATCAATTCATGTACACCATGAATTTTATTTTTATTTACTATATATTCACATAGTGTCTGTAATCACACTCCTATAAGTCAAGTGGCAAGTCAAGTTTGAGTGATATTCAGTAGTTGGTTTTGGTAGCTGACCGAGCTAATGTAAGTGTTTTTAATAATAATCATGGAATGTTAGTCCATATATATAAAAGACTAAAACTAAAGAGGTCAACCAGATTGCTTGCAGGAATGTGAATTCAGACTGGAGCACGCTAAAGATGGACGTAATACAATAAAAGTAGGCTAAGATAAAAACATGCCGTCACCTGAGTCATTCAATTGTTTATAAACATTAGTCCAAGCTCCCTGCTTGAAACAACTACGGCCTACGTGATCTGTAGCGTGTCTCATTTGATTGTGTGTTCGTATGTAACTGTCATCTGATTGTATGTTCATATGTTCGAACTACTGTCTGTTCCTTCATAACTTGTAACAGAGATGGTAGACAAGCAGAACAGAGTTAGCTATCGTCATTAGAAGACCTGTACCTCTTTACCTAAGCTTTATCATGTAGAGGAATAGGATTAGCCAACATCATTGGCAGAAGCGATCAAGCTATCGTCATTAGAAGACTTCAGAAGAATATATATATTTTTATGCTTCGTGTTTTCTACAAGAACCTCCTCACCATGAGTTTAACACATCATCGTCATAAACAAGAAGATAATCCCGACTTCGTAAGTGATCTACAAACCCCAAACACACTCCATTGAAGATGGAAGTGCAATACCAACCGACTTAGCGTAAGATTATTGCAAGTCCAACATTACCTCATAGGGCGCCTTATCATACAAGGCACAAGCCCTAATACATATATCGAACTACAAATGTCCTTTAATATCTAACTCGCTCTACCTCGGAATTAATATATTTTCATATATGCTTAACCGAGGGGGAATTTATTAAGCGATAATAGAATTGGCCATCGACAGGCACGAACCAGCGACCTCCCAATTCCAGGACTGGCAGTGAAGCCTTAAACCACCCCGACACCGGAAGACAATAAAGAGGAAAATTGGTGACTTGTGAGAATGACTGAGCCAATACTCCCTTAACTATCTTCGTTTCTCAAAGACTTCTTCAAACTGTACGCCATCTGTCAGTTACTCTATCTAAAACATACAGGGTGTCCATAAAGTCCCAGTACCATTACAAGCAATAAATACGTGTAATGGTACTGAGACTTTATAGACACCCTGTATAACGCGATATTATGAATTAGTATATTCAGAAAACATTTTAACAAATTGACTGTGGCCATTCGTAGAGATGTATTTCTTTGAAAATGTATGACGATATAAAGTTCCTCATACATTTGATAGAGTATTCTCTTTTGCTTAGATTGTAGGAATTAAAAAAAGGGGACATAAAGTTTCACAGTTTAAAAATATCCACAGATGAAAGTGAAGCTCCACTTTAGGTGTTGAAACGATTCAAACTAGTTTTTAAATAAAATTTCATTTATTATCTAGGTTAGCCTTTTCCTGTTTTTATTTATTTTCTACGGCTATTCAGCAAATGATTTCCACTTTAGGTTAAACTCTCTAATAGGTTCTGTAAATGTCATTAAAGTTAATAAAACATACATAGATTTCCTCGTTTTTGAGAAATGTATTTTTGGTTTCATATTTCATTCAGAATTAAATTTAACATTTTCAAGGCCTTAAGACCCTACACTCAGAGGAGTCACAGACACTGTTGGTATTATTCGTCGGACAAATTGTAATAAGAAAATGAGAGAACACGTTTATAACCTTTGAAGTGGCAGCGCTACATATAATTAACAATAAGGGTCTGAATTACTTACAAATGCCAAAGTGATTCGAAGTTGAAGACTGAAACCGAGGCATCAAAATTACCCCTAATAATAGGAGTCGACATTTTATGGAACCGACGTTTGGTACGTGAAGAACGAAATCTATTTCACTTTTTTTTTTTCTTTTTTTACTGAATTCAGGGAAATATCAAGAGGATCAGAGAAACGTAAATATCTCGAGAATGCATCAGATCTTCTTTTAAAGGTCAAAGTAATTTACTAGGCGAAGCGAGCGATAAAATACAGAAAACTGGCTAACCAGAGCTTCATTTTCGGCTGGAGCTTTTAAATGAACGAGTAAAGAATTCGCCAGAATTTCTTCGGCGCAATCGAGTTTTCTGTGCACCCCAAGGCCACCGAAAGTAGATCTATCATTCAGTGGTCTCGGTATCATGAAAGTCTCTCTTTGTCCAGTCCTATTCCTGAGGGGTAAAGCAGAGAAGATTTCTTGCTTGGTTTGCATCGTTTGCCAGTGGTCCCATGCGGTTGTTGTTCCAAATTGTGTAGGGTACAGCTGCCATAATGAACAAAATGAAGTGAATATCTGACATTAATAATACACGATTCGTCGTATGTAATCGTCTCATATTTTCATTCCATCATACAAAAATTCTACGTAAAAATTCTCAGAATGTATTAGAACAGTCATTCCTCTTTGGAAAAATAACTGTGACCATGAAATAAACTCCGATAAGAAGGGAAAAAAAAACATTATAGAACCGAATCCCGGGCAAAATCTGGACTTCTAATATCAATGGAAATAACGAGCAGGGTTTGGAATTGCGAAACAGAGAACTTTCTTGGGCCGGCACTGCCAACAGATATCTCAAACCCAGGAATACCACCGCCGACGAAAACTTTTGCTATGGATCCTAAGAACAGATTCTCATAATGGGTAACTGGGGATCGACCAGGAATAGCCTGTGATATCACTTGCACAACAGGAGGGACCTGGAACGTCCTGTCGTGAGATAGAGAATGTTGTTATATGGAAAGGAGTGCTTCAAAGAAGAGGCAAATGGGCGAAATACGTTACAGAGTGAATGCAAATCTTTGACAGTAATACAGGGTGTCCATAAAGTCCCAGTACTATTACAAGTATTTATTGATGGGAATGGTACTGGGACTTTATGGACAACCTAAATATTAATTCACACTTCAACTAGACTACTTGTTTCCCTAACGATCATTGTAACAATGCATTACAAACCTCTCTCTCTCTCTCTCTCTCTTTCTCTCTCTCTCTCTCATGACATCATTGAATATGCATTCGAAATGAGTTGAAATCATGTTCACATTTAACCTTGAATAACCTTAGGTCCAGACAAGCTGGTTTGTTTCTGATTGGCACAATCGTTATGGTTTGAAGCGAAAGTCATTCAGTACATTATAAATCAGTAGGACAAAAAACCAATGCAGGATATGAGCATCCTAAGGGATAATGCAAGTGCTTTCACAATGTCAGTATATAAAGCATGAACTTGATTATCATAGATGTAACAGTAACACTCAAGAGTTTAATTTATATAGTACTTCATAGACAGGAGAGAGAAAAGAAACCAGGGGAAAGGAAGATTAAATTAAAAAAGGAGAGTTAAGGAGTGATAAAGGAGGTAAAACCAAATTGAA
>NC_087201.1:29532273-29540555 GCF_015104395.2 Macrobrachium nipponense | reverse complement strand
AGGCTATATTGTTAAAAAATACTTTGGGACATAAATTCTAAAGATTTGTTATTATTATTATTATTGATTATTATTAGTATTATTATTATTACACACACACACACACACACACACACGCACATATATATATATATATATATATATATATATATATATATATATATATATATATATATATATATATATATATATATATATATATATACATATATATATATATTATATATATATATATATATATATATATATATATATATATATATATATATATATATATATATATATATATATATTATATTCCTAACTTAACGTAAATTACAATGTTTCTAAAATCTACGGTCAAATAGACCCTTGTTTAACCAACGAATATTAAAATAAATATGATACATTCTTTGAGAAATAATTTTTCTGTACGGTTTAACATGTAGAGTATTTATTTTTCTACATTTTCATTCTAATCAATAAATCATAAATATCCTATTTTAGAATTCCTGTATTTTTAACTGAACGCGAAACACATTTTTCAGACCTTTTTAGGCTCTTCCACAGAATTTTCCTGAACATCCCCCCCCCCCCCCCCCCCCCCCCCCCCCCCCCCCCCCCCCCCCCCCACAACAACAGCAACAACAACATCAAAGTAATTAGTAGGCTTACTCCCCGAGTAAGCAAAAATTATCAGGTGGTATTCGTTTTTTCCTGAATCAACTCTCCTGTGTCCTGTCATTTTCATAAGGGTATCAGGAATCGGATTTGCGTTGACAAAATAACGCATAACTTTCTGATTTATTCCATTCGGCTTTAACGGTGACACAAACAAATGGAAAAGCTGCGAGAATATACGAATAATTTTGCAGAATATAATGGATTTTTCTTTCCAACGTATAAATGATTTAACAATTCATATATAAAATTATACCTTTGTTTAGCTGGGGATTATTATTATTATCATTATTATTTTTTTTTTTTTTCTATCACAGTCCTCTAATTCGACCGAATGATATTTATTTATAGTGTGGGGTTCCGGGTTGCATCCTGCCTCCTTAGGAGTCCATCACTTTTCTTACTAGGTGCACTGTTTCTAGGATCACACTCTTCTGCATGAGTCCTGGAGCTACTTCAGCCTCTAGTTTTTCTAGATTCCTTTTCAGGGATCTTGGGATCGTGCCTATTGCTCTTATCCTTTGGGCACAATTTCCACTGGCATATCCCATATCTTTCTTATTTCTATTTTCAGGTCTTGATACTTATCCATTTTTTCCCTCTCTTTCTCTTCAACTCTGGTGTCCCATGGTACTGCGACACCAATCAGTGATACTTTCTTCTTGATTTTGTCGATCAACGTCACGTTTGGTCTATTTGCACGTATCACCAGAGGATCTTTGCCTGATCGTTTTCTATCACTCCTTCAGGTTGGTGCTCGTACCACTTATTACTGCAAGGTAGCTGGTGTTTCTTGCACAGGCACCAGTGGAGGGCTTTTGCAACTGAATCATGCCTATTTTTGTACTGGTTCTGTGCATGTGCCGGACATTATGGTTTCATTTTTCTTATTGCACTTCCTACATATGGGAGAGATGTTATTTCCGTCTATCGTTCTTTGAACATATCTCGTTCTTAGGGCCTGATCTTGTGCGGCTGTTATCATTCCTTCAGTTTCCTTCTTGAGCTCTCCTCTCTGTAACCATTGCCATGTGTCATCGCTGGCTAGTTCTTTAGTCTGTCTCATGTAATGTCCATGCATTGGTTTGTTGTGCCATTATTATTATTATTATTATTATTATTATTATTATTATTATTATTATTATTATTATTATTATTATTATTATTATTAAATTTAAAACCTTAAGGATACCTTTCGGGTATCCCCTTTTCAATCGAACAGATTCCCGAAAGATATCCTTAACGTATTAAATTTAAATCTATGTATTTAGATAAATGTGGATTTTTTCTCCATTATTATTATTATTATTATTATTATTATTATTATTATTATTATTATTATTATTATTATTATTATTATTATTATTATTTCCTGGATATACATACTTGTGCTATTGCTATCAAATCTTTTTTTACGAGTAAGTCATACATTTGACCTTCTGAAAAAAAAAATCGACACGACAATGCTCTGTTGGTTATGGACACACTCTCTCTCTCTCTCTCTCTCTCTCTCTCTCTCTCTCTCTCTCTCTCTCTCTCTCTCTCTCTCTCTCTCTATATATATTTCTCTCTCTCTCTCTCTCTCTCTCTCTCTCTCACCAAAGTAAATGAAGTCCTTGACGGACCCCAAGTTCAACTGGGCATCTCTATGACAGATAACAGCTGAGAGACAACAGCTTTTTCCGTCATTTCCCTGACGCATCCTTCCGGATGGGATGGGAGGACTTAGGACTTTAACCCAGATCCATGAAACTGGTCCTCCCCAAATGTGGATCAGTCGAGCTCGCTGGGCGTCTGTAGGTCACAGCTCCTCATAACTAGGCGATATGGGCACGAACTTTAACCGACTCTACATACGGGGTTTCTGGAATAGTCTCTCGGCTATCGATCTGTTCCTCGGCAGTTGTTATGAGAGAGAGAGAGAGAGAGAGAGAGAGAGAGAGAGAGAGAAAAGAGCAATTCCAGCAAACAGTAATTCCAGCAAACAGTAATTCCAAGATCAACTTTATACTCTCTACCCTTTACTTGAACACTTTACGGGTGATTTGCATTCAGCTATTTTTGCCTGTACTGGAAAGAGGGTTGCGAAAGAAAACGGAAATCATTAAAGGATAGGGGGAAAATTGTTACACAGCGATTAGCATGCAAATTAGGGCGTTATAGAAAACGAAATATTTCCGTTGACTGAACGCAAAATCATGTATGGGTGAATGTTAGCATTTTCTTTCTCGGGAAAAAAAAAAATAAAATGAGCGAGAAGGTAGCCAGTAGCTTTATTAATATAACTGTTTTCTGTTTCGTGATGGGAATCTTTCAATGTAGATTCAAAATCGACAGGAGGTATATCGTAGCATTTATGTTCTTGGGGAAGTATCAACATCAATAATGCCAACCATAATATAATATCTTCGGTCTCATAATAATAATAATAATAATAATAATAATAATAATAATAATAATAATAATAATAATAATAATAATGAACCAAACAAAAACTTCTTTCAGTTTTTCTTCTGAAGATTGAAAAAGAAACCCACAAAATCACTTTGTAAATTGCTTTACTTCTAAGTATTTACATTTAGTTTTACTACACACTCGAGTACTTTCAGGCCTTGTCTGTGGCCTATTTTCAAGAGATGTTTGGGATGTTAGCCTGGGTCAAGGCCCAGCAGTCTTCTGGAACTTCATCCCAAACATCTCTTGAAAATGGGCCACAGACAGGGCCTGGAAGTACTCGAGTGTGTAGTAAAACTTAAAAATTGTAAACTAACTTAGAAGTAAACAAGTTACAAAGTGATTTTGTGGTTTCTTTGTCAATAATAATAATAATAATAATAATAATAATAATAATAATAATAATAATAATAATAATAATAATAATAATAAATTCAGTCTCGTGAAGAACATATATTATAAAAAAAATCCATAATAATATATTACATAGTAACATAATTAAACATATAATTGTGGATTAATAATAATAATAATAAGAGGTTTTGTTGAATGTTACTGATGCTACAGCTGCACTAATCTCGTAGAGGTTTTTCTTTACCCTTTTGACAGCGGCTTTCTCGTTCCAGCTAATTAATTAAGGTAGGTGAGTAATTCTCAGATTTAAGTCATAATACGATAATGGTAATTGAAATATGGAAGGCAGATTCGGTAGAGTTATGTATACTTCCTTATAATTGTCATAAAAATGCTTTTACTAGACAATTCTAGTTATAATTAGTTATCGTGACGTTCCGTCTAGTGAAGGACTGTGGTACTGATGGTGCCCGGTGTAGTCCGTCTTCCTTATATTCAGGGGGAGGGGGGGGTGGGGCGGGGGGTGAGGGCGTCTTCACATCGCCGAATTCTGGTTGGTTGCTCCCAAGAGCTGGTCTCTCATTGGCTGTGATGACGTCATACACCCCCGGAGATCTGCCAGACTACAGCAAAGAACCATCAGGTCCTGCGACTGACTTCAAGCTGGCGCCCAACAGCCAATGAGAGACCAGATCTACATGGGCAGCCAACCAGAATTCGGGGTTGAAGACCTCATGCTGAACCCCCTGAGTATAATAAATAAGACAGGCAAAGATCCTCTGGGACTATGATATCAGAACAGATAGGGTGATACGTGCAAATAGACCAGACGTGACGATGAATGACAAAGTCAAGAAAAAAGTATCACTCCTTGATGTCACAGTACCCTGGGACACCAGAGTTAAAGAGAAGGAAAGGGAAAAATGGATAAGTATCAAGACCTGAAAATAGATATAAGAAGGATATGGGATATGCCAGTGGAAATAGTACCCATAATCATAGGAACACAATGCGCGATTTCAATATCCATGAAAAGGAACCTGGAAAAACTAAACGATGAAGTAGCTCCAGGACTTTTGCAAAAGAGGGTGCTCCAAGAAACAGTACACATAGTACGAAAAGTGATCGACTCTTGAGGAGGCAGGATGCAACCCGGAACCCCCCACTATACATAAATAACACCCAGTCGAATTGGAGGAATATAATTTGGAAAATAAATAATAATACTAATTTATTATCATTATTATCATCATTATTATACAAAAATGTCAAGGCCTTAGTAAATGTGTTAAGACTTCTACAGACTACAATGAATAATTGAATAACAAAGATGAGAAACAATGTTAGTAAGTTAGGCACAGATTTTATTTCTAAGATTAGATTAATATTCTCCATTCATCATCATCATTAAACTTCAAAGTATGAATTCATACCTATGACGGCAATTTATAACAATACTGAGAATTCCTCCAATTTAATTATACCTAAGCGAAAGAAAAACCACAAAAAATGTTGTTTAATATTTTTTTTTTAAACAAAGGTGACAGAAATCCTTAATAACTGTTGAGGAACTGATGAGGAATGTCAATATGAAAATATTAGGTAAATATAAGCACAAGAATTCTATGGATGTTTCTGGTTGAAAATAACGAATGAAAGCAAGAATGTACATAAAAGAACTGTACCTTTCACAAGTATTAAGTGTGTGTGTGTGTGTGTGTGTGTGTGTGTGTGTTTTAAGTAGACTACAGTAACTAGAGTCAAAAGATGTCACTGAAATCTAAATGAATATATATATATATATATATATATATATATATATATATATATATATATATATATATATATTTTAATTGCAGCAAGATCTTAAGGAGGTATTCAAAAGCTTAGGCAAATATCAGAATATTACACTTTTCTTTTCTTCGACTGACTTTGAACATCATTCCTGCTCAAGTGCATAAGCAAATTAGTCGAATCATTAAAGCAAATCCAACTAAGTTGTTCCCGAGACAATTAGCATCTTAGAAATGGGTACTTAGAGCAAATCCACAGAGACAGTAGTTCTCATGGCATTCCAGGTGCAAAACTTGGTCGCCCAAACATTGATGCTACCATCGGATATCTGAGCACGGTAGACTACCTTACAGTCTCCTGTCTACCCAATCTGTAAGCAGGGCTAGCTCACGATGGCAGTGATATATAAAGCTACAATAGTGGACTAGTCTTTCATAAAGAGAAGAAAAAAATATTCGATTTCAGTCTACATAGTAGAACAGCTAATTGCATATCCGAATTAAGATATCAAACAAATACCAGGTATATTGAAATAATACTCACTTGAAAAGTGAAGAAACCAATAACGTAGAAGTGTCTAAGGGGCAAGAAATTGCTTACCTTGTGTGGATACAAGGAAAAGCAGAATTAGTTACCTATCAGTTCTTCACCAAGTAGCCAATCATAGGTCACCTTAGCGTAGGAAATCTCTTTTCTGAGACGTTTCTTAGTTGATGGTTTAGGTGCAACATATACCATCATTTACCAGTTCACTAACTTCAGTGATTTATTAAGACTGAAAAGTTTTGATATTCAGTTATGAAAATTATATGCTGATTTTTTTCCCTTTGGTCATTTTCATCTGTAATCAATACAAAGAGCGTTGTTTCTGATATCACTTGACCGTCGTCTTTGCTGAAGGTTAGTTTCAAACTATTTCATAACCATTGGTTTTTATTACAAAAATGACGAGAAATACGAACTTTAATAATGAAACTGTATAGAGCCATCATAGTAAACAAAAACTCTTCAAACATTTTGTCCTTTGTCGTTTATTTTTGCATTATTCTTTTGCTCTCTCATTCATGCCTCTGAAGTCTAGTCACTCGTAAAATTGTCGTAAAAGTGAAATGTATATTTCACGTTGACTACTTTTATTCTCCAAACTCTTTCGCAATTTACTTACGTCAGCATGATATGAAAATTTGTTTCCTTGAAAAATAATATTTGTTGTCCCAATATTCATGTAACGTATTCCATATCGTTAAGGATTTTATAACTATCGTTCCTTTCATAATAATGGTCCATCTCCTTACCACCTTATTTTCAAGGTGGGAAAGGTATAAAAGAACTTCGTCCATTCAGGTAGGTCTCGAAGCCATCTAACCTGTGTGTAATCATTCAAATACAAACTCAAAAGCTTAATATCTTTTTTATAATATCAGAATTTTTAAAATATTACAAATACGATGGGCTCTAAGACTGTAGATATATATTCTTAACACCGCTGTGGCTTTTAATTCTCGATATTATAGCCCCGTTACAGGGTTGCCTTGTTTCACTGAAATAGCCACGAACTTAATACTGCAATAGAGTGACAATTTTCCCTTTGGGAGCTCCAATGTTACCGTCGTCCCGTGAAAGATTGGATTGCTTTCGTAAGAAGGAAAAATCAACTTCATTTCCTGCAGATATGTTGGTGGGAAGAACACGTTATCCCTACGTCCTTTGGTCTTTCGTTGGGTGACTTTGCTTGGCACCGAAAAACAAAGTGGGAGGGTGAAACATGACATAAAGATCTTCTAGAGATTTTAAGGATCTATGCCAATCAAATTTGTTTGAAGGGCCATGAGACGTGCAAGTGAGGTCACTCATGCTAGGGGTGTCTCTTACACGTCCATTTTCAATCAAATAATTTAATAAGTTATTGCAAAATTCCAAATGGAATTATTCGTCTGACAAAGTGATTAAGTTATCTTCTGCGGTGTTTAATAAAGAGCAACTTGAAGTACTGAATTTAGGTAGGGGGTATTGTGTTGGCACAACTAAAAATGACTTTCTTGATTCCACCTTTAATATTAATTTCTTGAATTTTAATGCCCCTAGTTTAAATTTGAATTATTTATGTAGTAAGGCCAATCCCTTTTAAGTGATAGTGATATGTACGAAATAGCGTCTTACCCTCCCACAGTCACTAAGCTTCAACAAGACTTTTATAGGTCTCTGAGTCAAATAGCAAAATCTATTCCTGATCAGCAACGTAAGGCCAGTGTCTTATCTAAAAATTCACCCAGAAACCCATCATTCCTAGATTTCTACGGTATTCCAAAAGTCCACAAACCTGGGTTTCTGGTATGACCCACTGTGGCGACTTGCAATGCCCCTCAAGACAGTTTAGCTGAATGGGTAGCAATGAATGATTCTAGGCGGTTTTTACGGTAGAATTTCCGACTCACACTTGATCCACTCATACAACTTTACTGAAAGGGTAAGGAACAACTTTGGCACCGATAGCTTTATTCACCAATATTCTTCTGGAATATGTTTTAGATAGCCTTAAGGAGAAAATTTTTGAACAGTTACAAATCCCCATGGCTTTAGAGCTCCTTTTTATGGCACTATTTAGATTGTGCGTATCTGGTAATTATTTTTTTTTTATTTATATGGTGTTTGTTTTAAGCAATTATTTTGTGCGTCTATGGGCTCAAAATTAACGTCTATTCTGTCCAATCTGTGCATGAAGTTCGTGGAGAAAAGTATTTTAGGACTGTGATCCGCACATTAAGCCACTGGACCAGATTTGTGGATGGTATATTAATTCTTTTTAAGGGGGATGACACACGGCTGCAACAGTTGGTTGACCTTGCCGATATCATTGCAGCTACCGTAAACCAACATGAAATCCTGATTGAATTTTCACCCTCAGGGCAATCCATGATTCCTTATACCCTCTTTTGAACAAAAGTTATAGTTCAAGACTGTTGAATCGGAGGAAGACAATAAACTTGCATTTTTGGATGTTCTGGTTATTAAAGATAACT